>NW_027553804.1:0-29976 GCF_045843805.1 Urocitellus parryii
CATATAAGAGAAAACAGAGTGAAACCTAAACATGAAAACAGTTACTGCAAACGAACGGTTTAACCTAGAATAACTAAATTTGGTGAGCCACGTGGGACTGGTGTACTGATCATTACCTGCAAGTATCATCAAGATTGGTGAAAAAATATTTGATGAGATTTCAGGATACTCGTAGTGTTTTTGGAAGCTTAGCAACCCCTTTCAATGAAAGTGATTCTCGTCAGTCTCTGCTTGGGGCTACTTCAATTCGAAACAAACCATAGTGATAGAACATGGAAATACATTATTGTGCCAAGTTTCAAAGCGCTAGCACAAACCGTGTTTGATTTTGGGTTCCAACTACATGTATCCATATAGGAGAAAACAGAGTGAAACCTAAACATGAAAACGGTTACTGCAAAGGAACGGTTTGACCTAGAAGAACGAAATTTGGGGAGCCAAGTTGGAATGGTGTACTGATCATTACCTGTAAGTGTCATCACGATTGGGTGAAAAAATGTTTGCTGAGATTTCAGGAAACTCGTAGTTTTTTTGAATCTTGGTAACCCCTTTCAATGAAGTGATTCTCGTCAGTCTCTGCTTGGGGCTACTTCAATTCGACACAAACCATAAAGATAGAACTTGGAACTACATTATTGTGCCACGTTTCAAAGAGCTAGCACAAACCGTGTTTGATTTAGAGTTCCAACTACATGTATCCATATAGGAGAAAACAGAGTAAAACCTAAACATGAAAACGGTTACTGCAAAAGAACGGTTTAACCTAGAAGAACGAAATTTGGGGAGCCAAATTGGATTGGTGTACTGATCATTACCTGCAAGTATCATCAAGATTGGGTGAAAAAATGTTTGCTGAGATTTCAGGAAACTCGTAATTCTTTGTAATCTTGGTAACCCCTTTCAATGAAGTGATTCTCGTCAGTCTCTGCTTGGGGCTACTTCCATAGGACACAAACCATAGCGATAGAACTTGGAACTACATTATTGTGCCAAGTTTCAAAGAGCTAGCACAAACCGTGTTTGATTTAGAGTACCAACTACATGTATCAATATAGGAGAAAACAGAGTGAAACCTAAACATGAAAACGGTTACTGCAAAAGAACGGTTTAACCTAGAAGAACGAAATTTGGTGATCCAAGTGGGATTAGTGTACTGATCATTATCTGCTAGTATCATCAAGATTGGGTGAAAAAATGTTTGCTGAGATTTCAGGAAACTCGTAGTTTTTTGAAAGCTTGGCAACCACTTTCAATGAAAGTGATTCTCATCAGTCTCTGCTTGGGGCTACTTCAATAGAACACAAACCATAGCGATAGAACTTGGAACTACATTATTGTGCCACGTTTCAAAGCGCTAGCACAAACCGTATTTATTTTAGAGTTCCAACTACATGTATCCATATAGGAGAAAACAGTGTGAAACCTGAACATGAAAATGGTTACTGCAAAGGAACGGTTTAACCTAGAAGAACGAAATTTGGTGAGCCAAGTTGGATTGGTGTACTGATCATTTCCTGCAAGTATCATCAAGAGTGGGTGAAAAAATATTTGCTGAAATTTCAGGAAACTCGTAATTTTTTGGAAGCTTTGCAACCCCTTTCAATGAAGGTTATTCTCGTCAGTCTCTGCTTGGGGCTACTTCAATTCGACACAAACCATAGCGATAGCACTTGGAACTACATATTTGTGCCAAGTTTCAAAGCGCTAGCACAAACCGTGTTTGATTTAGTGTTTCCAACTACATGTATCCATAAAGGAGAAAACAGAGTGAAACCTAAACATGAAAACGGTTACTGCAAACGAACGGTTTAACATGGAAGAACGAAATTTGGTGAGCCACGTGGACTGGTGTACTGATCATTACCTGCAAGTATAATCAAGATTGGTGAAAAAAATGTTTGCTGAGATTTCAGGATACTCATAGTGTTTTGGAATCTTGGTAACCCCTTTCAATGAAGTGATTCTCGTCAGTCTCTGCTTGGGGCTACTTCCATAGGACACAAACCATAGTGATAGAACTTGGAACTACATTATTGTGCCCAGTTTCAAAGAGCTAGCACAAACCGAGTTTGATTTAGAGTTCCAACTACATGTATCCATATAGGAGAAAACAGAGTGAAACATAAACATGAAAATGGTTACTGCCAAGGAACGGATTAACCTAGAAGAACGAAATTTGGTGAGCCAAGTGGGATTGGTGTACTGATCATTACCTGCAAGTATAATCAAGATTGGTGAAAAAAATGTTTGCTGATATTTCAGGAAACTCGTAGTTTTTTGGAAGCTTGGCAACCCCTTTAATGAAAGTGATTCTCGTCAGTCTCTGCTTGGGGCTACTTCCATTCGACACAAACCATAGCGATAGAACTTGGAACTAATTATTGAGCCAAGTTTCAAAGCGCCAGCACAAACCGTGTTTGATTTAGTGTTCCAACTACATGTATCCATATAGGAGAAAACAGAGAGAAACCTAAACATGAAAACGGTTACTGTAAACGAACGGTTTAACCTAGAAGAACTAAATTTGGTGAGCCACGTGGGACTGGTGTACTGATCATTACCTGCAAGTATCATGAAGATTGGTGAAAAAATGTTGGCTGAGATTTCAGGAAATCGTAGTTTTTTGGAAGCTAGGCAACCCCTTTCAATGAAAGTGATTCTCGTCCGTCTCTGCTTGGGGCTACTTCCATAGGACACAAACCATAGCGATAGAACTTGGAACTACAGTATTGTGCCATGTTCAAAGCGCTAGCACAAACCGTATTTGTTTTAGAGTTCCAACTACATGTATCCATATTGGAGAAAACGGTGTGAAACCTGAACATGAAAACGGTTACTGAAAAGGAACGGTTTAACCTAGAAGAACGAAATTTGGTGAGCCAAGTGGGATTGGTGTTCTTATCATTACCTGCAAGTATCATCAAGATTGGGTGAAAAAATGTTTGCTGAGATTTCAGGAAACTCGTAGTTTTTTGGAAGCTTGGCAACCCCTTTCAATGAAATTAATTCTCCTCAGTCTCTGCTTGGGGCTACTTCAAATGGACACAAACCATAGCGATAGAACTTGGAACTACATTACTGTGCCAACTTTCAAAGAGCTAGCACAAACCGTGTTTGATTTAGAGTTCCAACTACATGTATCCATATAGGAGAAAACAGAGTGAAACCTAAACATGAAAACGGTTACTGCAAACGAACGGTTTAACCTAGAAGAACGAAATTTGGTGAGCCAAGTGGGATTGGTGTACTGATCATTACCTGCAAGTATCTTCAAGATTGGGTGAAAAAATGTTTGCTGAGATTTCAGGAAATCGTAGTTTTTTGGAAGCTTGGCAACCCCTTTCAATGAAAGTGATACTCATCAGTCTCTGCTTGGGGTACTCAATTCGACACAAACGATAGCGATAGAACTTGCAACTACATTATTGTGCCAAGTTTCAAAGAGCTAGCACAAACCGTTTTTGTTTTAGAGTTCCAACTACATGTATCCATATAGGAGAAAACAGTGTGAAACCTGAACATGAAAACGGTTACTGCAAAGGAACGGTTTAAACTAGAAGAACGAAATTTGGTGAGCCAAGTGGGATTGGTGTACTCATCATTACCTGCAAGTATCATCAAGATTGGGTGAAAAAATGTTTGCTAAGATTTCAGGAAATCGTAGTTTTTTGTAAGCTTGGCAACCCCTTTCAATGAAAGTGATTCTCGTCAGTCTCTGCTTGGGGCTACATCCATAGGACACAAACCATAGCGATAGAACTTGGAACTACATTATTGTGCCAAGTTTCAAAGAGCTAGCACAAACCGTGTTTGATTTAGAGTTCCAACTACATGTATCCATATAGGAGAAAACAGAGTGAAACCTAAACATGCAAACGGTTACTGCAAAGGAACGGTTTAACCTAGAAGAACGAAATTTGGTGAGCCACGTGGGACTGGTGTACTGATCATTATCTGCAAGTATCATCAAGATTGGTGAAAAAATGTTGGCTGAGATTTCAGGATACTCGTAGTGTTTTCGGAAGCTTGGCAACCCCTTTCAATGTAAGTGATTCTCGTCAGTCTCTGCTTGGGTCTACTTCCATAGGACACAAACCATATCGATAGAACTGGAACTACATTACTGTGCCAAGTTTCAAAGAGCTAGCACAAACCGTGTTTCATTTAGATTTCCAACTACATGTATCCATTAGGGGAAAACAGAGTGAAATCTGAACATGAATACGGTTACTGCAAAGGAACGGTTTAACCTAGAAGAACGAAATTTGGTGAGCCAAGTGGGATTGGTGTACTGATCATTACCTGCAAGTATCATCAAATTGGGTGAAAAAATATTTGCTGAGATTTCAGGAAATCGTAGTTTTTTGGAAGCTTGGCAACCCCTTTCAATGAAAGTGATTCTCGTCCGTCTCTCCTTTGGCTACTTCCATAGGACACAAACCATAGCGATAGAACTTGGAACTACATTATTGTGCCAAGTTTCAAAGAGCTAGCACAAACCGTATTTGATTTAGAGTTCCAACTACATGTATCCATATAGGAGAAAACAGAGTGAAACCTGAACATGAAAACGGTTACTACAAAGGAACGGTTTAACCTAGAAGAACGAAATTTGGTGAGCCAAGTGGGATTGGTGTTCTGATCATTACCTGCAAGTATCATCAAGATTGGGTGAAAAAATGTTGGCTGAGATTTCAGGAAACTCGTAGATTTTTGGAAGCTTGGCAACCACTTTCAATGAAAGTGATTCTCGTCAGTCTTTGCTTGGGGCTACTTCAATTCGACACAAACCATAGCGCTAGAACTTGAAACTACATTATTGTGCCAAGTTTCAAAGCGCTAGCACAAACCGTGTTTGATTTAGTGTTCCAACTACATGTATCCATATAGGAGAAAACAGAGTGAAACCTAAACATGAAAACGGTTACTGCAAACGAACGGTTTAACTAAGAAGAACGAAATTTGGTGAGCCACGTGGGCCTGGTGTATTGATCATTACCTGCAAGCATCATCAAGATTGGTGAAAAAATGTTTGCTGAGATTTCAGGATACTCGTAGTGTTTTTCGAATCTTGGCAACCCCTTTCAATGAAAGTGATTCTCGTCAGTCTCTGCTTGGGGCTACTTCAATTCGACACAAACCATAGCGATAGAACTTGGAACTACATTATTGTGCCAAGTTTCAAAGCGCTAGCACAAACCGTATTTGTTTTAGAGTTCCAACTACATGTATCCATATAGGAGAAAACAGTGTGAAACCTGAACATGAAAACGGTTACTGCAAAGGAACGGTTTAACCTAGAAGAACGAAATTTGGTGAGCCAAGTGGGATTGGTGTTCTGATCATTACCTGCAAGTATCATCAAGATTGGGTGAAAAAATAATGGCTGAGATTTCAGGAAACTCGCAGTTTTTTGGAAGCTTGGCAAAACCTTTCAATGAAAGTGATTCTCGTACATCTCTGCTTGGGGCTACTTCCATAGGACACAAACCATAGCGATAGAACTTGGAACTACATTATTGTGCCAAGTTTCAAAGAGCTAGCACAAACCGTGATTGATTTACAGTTCCTACTACATGTATCCATATAGGAGAAAACACAGTGAAACCTAAACATGAAAACGGTTACTGCAAAGGAACGGTTTCACCTAGAAAACGAAATTTCGTGAGCCAAGTGGGATTGGTGTACTGATCATTACCCGCCAGTATCATCAAGATTGGGTGAAAAAATGTTTGCTGAGATTTCAGGAAATCGTAGGTTTTTGGAAGATTGGCAACCCCTTTCAACGAAAGTGATTCTCGGCAGTCTCTTCTTGGGGCTACTTCAATAGGACACAAAACATAGCGATAGAACTTGGAACTACATTATTGTGCCAAGTTTCAAAGAGTTAGCACAAACCGTGTTTGATTTAGAGTTCCAACTACATGTATCCATATAGGAGAAAACAGAGTGAAACCTAACATGAAAACGGTTACTGCAAACGATCGGATTAACCTAGAAGAACGAAATTTGATGAGCCAAGTGGGATTGGTGTACTGATCATTACCTGCCGGTATCATCATGATTGGGTGATAAAATGTATGCTGAGATTTCAGGAAACTCGTTAATTTTTTCTAAGCTTGGCAACCCCTTTCAATTAAACTTATTCTCATCAGTCTCTGCTTGGGGCTACTTCAATAGGACACAAACCATAGCGATAGAACTTGGAACTAATTATTGAGCCAAGTTTCAAAGCGCTAGCACAAACCGTGTTTGATTTAGTGTTCCAACTACATGTATCCATATAGGAGAAAACAGAGAGAAACCTAAACATGAAAACGGTTACTGCAAACGAACGGTTTAACCTAGAAGAACTAAATTTGGTGAGCCACATGGGACTGGTGTACTGATCATTACCTGCAAGTATCATGAAGATTGGTGAAAAAATGTTTGCTGAGATTTCAGGATACTCGTAGTGTTTTTGGAAGCTTGGCAACCCCTTTCAATGAAAGTGATTCTCGTCAGTCTCTGCTTGGGGCTACTTCAATTCGACACAAACCATAGTGATAGAACTTGGAACTACATTATTGTGCCAAGTTTCAAAGAGGTAGCACAAACCGTATTTGATTTAGAGTTCCAAATACATGTATCCATATAGGAGAAAACAGAGTGAAATCTGAATATGAAAACGGTTACTGCAAAGGAACGATTTAACCTTGAAGAAGAAAATTTGGTGAGCCAAGTGGGATTGGTGTTCTGATCATTACCTGCAAGTATCATCTAGATTGGGTGAAAAAATGTTTGCTGAGATTTCAGGAAACTCGTAGTTTTTTGGAAGCTTGGCAACCCCTTTAATGAAAGTGATTCTCGTCCGTCTCTGCTTGGGGCTACTTCAATTCGACACAAACCATAGCGATAGAACTTGGACTACATTATTGTGCCAAGTTTCAAAGCGCTAGCACAGTCCGTGTTTGATTTAGTGATCCAACTACATGTATCCATATAGGAGAAAACAGAGTGAAACCTAAACATGAAAACGGTTACTGCAAACGAACGGTTTAACCTAGAAAAACTAAATTTGGTGAGCCACGTGGGACTGGTGTACTGATCATTACCTGCAAGTATCATCAAGATTGGGTGAAAAAATGTTTGCTGAGATTTCAGGATACTCGTATATTTTTGGAAGCTTGGCAACCCCTTTCAATGAAAGTGATTTTCTTCAGTCTCTGCTTGGGGCTACTTCAATTCGACACAAACCAAAGCGATAGAACTTGGACTACATTATTGTGCCAAGTTTCAAAGAGCTAGCACAAACCGTGTTTTTTTTACAGTTCCAAGTACATGTATACATATAGGAGAAAACAGAGTGAAACCTAAACATGAAAACGTTTACTGGAAAGGAACGGTTTAACCTAGAAGAACGAAATTTGGTGAGCCAAGTTGGATTGGTGTACTGATCATTACCTGCATGTATCATCAAGATTGGGTGAAAAAATGTTTGCTGAGATTTCAGGAAATCGTAGTTTTTTGGAAGCTTGGCAACCCCTTTCAATGAAAGTGATTCTCGTCAGTCTCTGCTTGGGGCTACTTCAATAGGACACAAACCTTAGCGATAGAACTTGGAACTACATTATTGTGCCAAGTTTCAAAGAGCTAGCACAAACAGTATTTGATTTAGAGTTCCAACTACATGTATCCATATAGGAGAAAACAGAGTGAAACCTGAACATGAAAACGGTTACTGCAAAGGAACGGTTTAACCTAAAAGATCGAAATTTGGTGAGCCAAGTGGGATTGGTGTTCTGATCATTACCTGTAAGTATCATCAAGATTGGGTGAAAAAATGTTTGCTGAGATTTCAGGAAACTCGTAGTTTTTTGGAATCTTGGCAACCCCTTTCAATGAAAGTGATTCTCGTCAGACTCTGCCTGGGGCTACTTCAATTCCAAAGAAACCATAGCGATAGAACTTGGAACTACATTATTGTGCCAAGTTTCAAAGCGCTAGCACAAACCGTGTTTGATTTAGTGTTCCAACTACATGTATCCATATAAGAGAAAACAGAGTGAAACCTAAACATGAAAACGGTTACTGCAAACGAACGGTTTAACCTAGAATAACTAAATTTGGTGAGCCACGTGGGACTGGTGTACTGATCATTACCTGCAAGTATCATCAAGATTGGTGAAAAAATGTTTGATGAGATTTCAGGATACTCGTAGTGTTTTTGGAAGCTTAGCAACCCCTTTCAATGAAAGTGATTCTCGTCAGTCTCTGCTTGGGGCTACTTCAATTTGACACAAACCATAGTGATAGAACATGGAAATACATTATTGTGCCAAGTTTCAAAGAGCTAGCACAAACCGTGTTTGATTTACAGTTCCAACTACATGTATCCATATAGGAGAAAACAGAGTGAAACCTAAACATGAAAACGTTTACTGCAAAGGAACGGTTTAACCTAGAAGAACGATATTTGGTGAGCCATGTTGGATTGGTGTACTGATCATTACCTGCAAGTATCATCAAGATTGGGTGAAAAAATGTTTGCTCAGATTTCAGGATATCGTATTTTTTTGTTAGCTTGGCAACCCCTTTCAATGAAAGTGATTCTCGTCAGTCTCTGCTTGGGGCTACTTCAATAGCACACAAACCATAGCGATAGAACTTGGAACTACATTATTGTGCCAAGTTTTCAAAGAGCTAGCACAAACCGTGTTTGATTTTGGGTTCCAACGACATGTATCCATATAGGAGAAAACAGAGTGAAACCTAAACATGAAAACGGTTACTGCAAAGGAACTGTTTGACCTAGAAGAACGAAATTTGGGGAGCCAAGTTGGAATGGTGTACTGATCATTACCTGTAAGTGTCATCAAGATTGGGTGAAAAAATGTTTGCTGAGATTTCAGGAAACTCGTAGTTTTTTGGAATCTTGGTAACCCCTTTCAATGAAAGTGATTCTCGTCAGTCTCTGCTTGGGGCTACTTCAATTCGACACAAACCATAAAGATAGAACTTGGAACTACATTATTGTGCCACGTTTCAAAGAGCTAGCACAAACCGTGTTTGATTTAGAGTTCCAACTACATGTATCCATTTAGGAGAAAACAGAGTAAAACCTAAACATGAAAACGGTTACTGCAAAAGAACGGTTTAACCTAGAAGAACGAAATTTGGGGAGCCAAATTGGATTGGTGTACTGATCATTACCTGCAAGTATCATCAAGATTGGGTGAAAAAATGTTTGCTGAGATTTCAGGAAACTCGTAATTTTTTGTAATCTTGGTAACCCCTTTCAATGAAGTGATTCTCGTCAGTCTCTGCTTGGGGCTACTTCCATAGGACACAAACCATAGCGATAGAACTTGGAACTACATTATTGTGCCAAGTTTCAAAGAGCTAGCACAATCCGTGTTTGATTTAGAGTACCAACTACATGTATCAATATAGGAGAAAACAGAGTGAAACCTAAACATGAAAACGGTTACTGCAAAAGAACGGTTTAACCTAGAAGAACGAAATTTGGTGATCCAAGTGGGATTGGTGTACTGATCATTATCTGCTAGTATCATCAAGATTGGGTGAAAAAATGTTTGCTGAGATTTCAGGAAACTCGTAGTTTTTTGAAAGCTTGGCAACCACTTTCAATGAAAGTGATTCTCATCAGTCTCTGCTTGGGGCTACTTCAATAGAACACAAACCATAGCGATAGAACTTGGAACTACATTATTGTGCCACGTTTCAAAGCGCTAGCACAAACCGTATTTATTTTAGAGTTCCAACTACATGTATCCATATAGGAGAAAACAGTGTGAAACCTGAACATGAAAACGGTTACTGCAAAGGAACGGTTTAACCTAGAAGAACGAAATTTGGTGAGCCAAGTTGGATTGGTGTACTGATCATTACCTGCAAGTATCATCAAGATTGGGTGAAAAAATGTTTGCTGAGATTTCAGGAAACTCGTAGTTTATTGGATACTTGGTAACCCCTTTCAATGAAGTGATTCTCGTCAATCTCTGCTTGGGGCTACTTCCATTGGACACAAACCATAGCGATAGAACTTGGAACTACATTATTGTGCCAAGTTTCAAAGAGGTAGCACAAACCGTGTTTGATTTAGAGTTCCAACTACATGTATCGAAATAGGAGAAAACAGAGTGAAACCTAAACATGAAAATGTTTACTGCAAAGGAACGGTTTAACCTAGAAGAACGATATTTGGTGAGCCAAGTTGGATTGGTGTACTGAACATTACCTGCAAGTATCATCAAGATTGGGTGAAAAAATGTTTGCTGAGATTTCAGGAAATCGTAGTTTTTTGTAAGCTTGGAAACCCCTTTCAATGAAAGTGATTCTCGTCAGTCTCTGCTTGGGGATACTTCAATAGGACAGAAACCATAGCGATAGAACTTGGACTACATTACTGTGCCAAGTTTCAAAGCGCTAGCACAAACCGTGTTTGATTTAGTGTTCCAACTACATGTATCATTATAGGAGAAAACAGAGTGAAACCTAAACATGAAAATGGTTACGGCAAAGGAACGGTTTAACCTAGAAGAACGAAATTTGGTGAGCCACGTGGGACTGGTGTACTGATCATAATCTGCAAGTATCATCAAGATTGGTGAAAAAATGTTGGCTGAGATTTCAGGATACTCGTAGTGTTTTCGGAAGCTTGGCAACCCCTTTCAATGAAAGTGATACTCGTCAGACTCTGCTTGGGGCAACTTCAATTCGAAATAAACCATAGCGATAGAACTTGGAACTACATTATTGTGCCAAGTTTCAAAGAGCTAGCACAAACCGTGTTTGATTTACAGTTCCAACTACATGTATCCATATAGGAGAAAACAGAGTGAAACCTAAACATGAAAACGTTTACTGCAAAGGAACGGTTTAACCTAGAAGAACGAAATTTGGTGAGCCAAGTTGGATTGGTCTACTGATCATTACCTGAAAGTATCATCAAGATTGGGTGAAAAAATGTTTGCTGAGATTACAGGAAATCGTAGTTTTTTGGAAGCTTGGCAACCCCTTTCAATGAAAGTGATTCTCGTCACTCTCTGCTTGGGGCAACTTCAATAGGACACAAACCATAGCGATAGAACTTGGAACTACATTATTGTGCCAAGTATCAAAGAGCTAGCACAAACCGTATTTGATTTAGAGTTCCAACTACATGTATCCATATAGGAGAAAACAGAGTGAAACCTGAACATGAAAACGGTTACTGCAAAGGAACGGTTTAACCTAGAAGAACGAAATTTGGTGAGCCAAGTGGGATTGGTGTTCTGATCATTACCTGCAAGTATCATCAAGATTGGGTGAAAAAATGTTAGCTGATATTTCAGGAAACTCGTAGATTTTTGGAAGCTTGGCAACCCCTTTCAATGAAAGTGATTCTCGTCAGTCTCTGCTTGGGGCTACTTCAATTCGACACAAACCATAGCGATAGAACTTGCAACTACATTATTGTGCCAAGTTTCAAAGCGCTAGCACAAACTGTATTTGTTTTAGAGTTCCAACTACATGTATCCATATAGGAGAAAACAGTGTGAAACCTGAACATGAAAACGGTTACTGCAAAGGAAAGGTTTAACCTAGAAGAACGAAATTTGGTGAGCCAAGTGGGATTGGTGTTCTGATCATTACCTGCAAGTATCATCAAGATTGGGTGAAAAAATGGTTGCTTAGATTTCAGGAAACTCGTAGTTGTTTGGAAGCTTGGCAACCCCTTTCAATGAAAGTGATTCTCGTCAGACTCTGCTTGGGGCTACTTCAATTGGACACAAAAAATAGCGATAGAACTTGGAACTACATTATTGTGCCACGTTTCAAAGAGCTAGCACAAACCGTGTTTGATTTAGAGTACCAACTACATGTATCCATATAGGAGAAAACAGAGTGAAACCTAAACATGAAAACGGTTACTGCAAACGAACGGTTTAACCTAGAAGAACGAAATTTGGTGAGCCAAGTGGGATTGGTGTTGTGATCATTACCTGCAAGTATCATCAAGATTGGGTGAAAAAAATATATGCTGAGATTTCAGGAAACTCGTAGTTTTTTGTAAGGTTGGCAACCCCTTTCAATGAAAGTGATTCTCGTCAGTCTCTGCTTGGGGCTACTTCAATTGGACACAAACCATAGCGATAGAACTTGGAACTACATTATTGTGCCACGTTTCAAAGAGCTAGCACAAACCGTATTTGATGTAGAGTTCCAACTACATGTATCCATATAGGAGAAAACAGAGTGAAACCTAAACATGAAAACAGTTACTGCAAAGGAACGGTTTAACCTAGAAGAACGAAATTTGGTGAGCCAAGTGGGATTGGTGTACTCATCATTACCCTCAAGTATCATCAAGATTGGGTGAAAAAATGTTGGCTGAGATTTCAGGAAATCGTAGTTTTTTGGAAGCTTGGCAACCCCTTTCAATGAAAGTGATTCTCGTCCGTCTCTGCTTGGGGCTACTTCCATTGGACACAAACCATAGCGATAGAACTTGGAACTACATTATTGTGCCAAGTTTCAAAGAGCTAGCAGAAACCGTATTTGATTTAGAGTTCCAACTACATGTATCCATATAGGAGAAAACAGAGTGAAACATAAACATGAAAACGGTTACTGCACAGGAACGGTTTAACCTAGAAGAATGAAATTTGGGGAGCCAATTGGATTGGTGTACTGATCATTACCTGCAAGTATCATCAAGATTGGGTGCAAAAATGTTTGCTGAGATTTCAGGAAACTCTTAGTTTTTTGGAATCTTGGTAACCACTTTCAATTAAAGTGATTCTCGTCAGTCTCTGCTTGGGGCTACTTCCATAGGACACAAACCATAGCGATAGAACTTGGAACTACAAAAAATGTTAGCAAAAATGTTTGCTGAGATTTCAGGAAACTCTTAGTTTTTGGAATCTTGGTAACACCATTCAATGAAGTGATTCTCGTCAGTCTCTGCTTGGGGCTACATCCATAGGACACAATCCATAGCGATAGAACTTGGAACTACATATTGTGCCCAGTTTCAAAGAGCTAGCACAAACCGTGTTTGATTTAGAGTTCCAACTACATGTATCCATATAGGAGAAAACAGAGTGAAACCTAAACATGAAAACGGTTACTGCAAACGAACGGTTTAACCTAGAAAAACGAAATTTGGTGAGCCACGTGGGACTGGTGTACTGATCATTACCTGCAAGTATCATCAAGATTGGTGAAAAAATGTTTGCTGAGATTTCAGGATACTCGTAGTGTTTTTGGAAGCTTGGCAACCCCTTTCAATGTAAGTGATTCTCGTCAGTCTCTGCTTGGGTCTACTTCCATAGGACACAAACCATATCGATAGAACTGGAACTACATTACTGTGCCAAGTTTCAAAGAGCTAGCACAAACCGTTTTTGATTTAGAGTTCCAACTACATGTATCCATATAGGAGAAAACAGAGTGAAATCTGAACATGAATACGGTTACTGCAAAGGAACGGTTTAACCTAGAAGAACGAAATTTGGTGAGCCAAGTGGGATTGGTGTACTGATCATTACCTGCAAGTATCATCAAATTGGGTGAAAAAATATTTGCTGAGATTTCAGGAAATCGTAGTTTTTTGGAAGCTTGGCAACCCCTTTCAATGAAAGTGATTCTCGTCCGTCTCTGCTTGGGGCTACTTCCATAGGACACAAACCATAGCGATAGAACTTGGAACTACATTATTGTGCCAAGTTTCAAAGAGCTAGCACAAACCGTATTTGATTTAGAGTTCCAACTACATGTATCCATATAGGAGAAAACAGAGTGAAACCTGAACATGAAAACGGTTACTACAAAGGAACGGTTTAACCTAGAAGAACGAAATTTGGTGAGCCAAGTGGGATTGGTGTTCTGATCATTACCTGCAAGTATCATCAAGATTGGGTGAAAAAATGTTGGCTGAGATTTCAGGAAACTCGTAGATTTTTGGAAGCTTGGCAACCACTTTCAATGAAAGTGATTCTCGTCAGTCTTTGCTTGGGGCTACTTCAATTCGACACAAACCATAGCGATAGAACTTGGAACTACATTATTGTGCCAAGTTTCAAAGCGCTAGCACAAACCGTATTTGTTTTAGAGTTCCAACTACATGTATCCATATAGGAGAAAACAGTGTGAAACCTGAACATGAAAACGGTTACTGCAAAGGAACAGTTTAACCTAGAAGAACGAAATTTGGTGAGCCAAGTGGGATTGGTGTTCTGATCATTACCTGCAAGTATCATCAAGATTGGGTGAAAAAATGTTTGCTTAGAATTCAGGAAACTCGTAGTTTTTTGGAAGCTTGGCAACCCCTTTCAATGAAAGTGATTCTCGTCAGTCTCTGCTTGGGGCTACTTCAATTCGACACAAACCATACCGATAGAACTTGGAACTACATTATTGTGCCAAGTTTCAAAGAGCTAGCACAAACCGTGATTGATTTACTGTTCCAACTACATGTATCCATATAGGAGAAAACACAGTGAAACCTAAACCTGAAAACGGTTGCTGCAAATGAACGGTTTCACCTAGAAAACGAAATTTCGTGAGCCAAGTGGGATTGGTGTACTGATCATTACCCGCCAGTATCATCAAGATTGGGTGAAAAAAAGTTTGCTGAGATTTCAGGAAATCGTAGGTTTTTGGAAGATTGGCAACCCCTTTCAACGAAAGTTATTCTCGGCAGTCTATTCTTGGGGCTACTTCAATAGGACACAAAACATAGCGATAGAACTTGGAACTACATTATTGTGCCAAGTTTCAAAGAGTTAGCACAAACCGTGTTTGATTTAGAGTTCCAACTACATGTATCCATATAAGAGAAAACAGAGTGAAACCTAACATGAAAACGGTTACTGCAAACGATCGGATTAACCTAGAAGAACGAAATTTGATGAGCCAAGTGGGATTGGTGTACTGATCATTACCTGCCGGTATCATCATGATTGGGTTATAAAATGTTTGCTGAGATTTCAGGAAACTCGTTAATTTTTTCTAAGCTTGGCAACCCCTTTCAATTAAAATTATTCTCATCAGTCTCTGCTTGGGGCTACTTCAATAGGACACAAACCATAGCGATAGAACTTGGAACTACATTATTGTGCCAAGTTTCCAAGAACTAGCACCAACCATGTATGATTTAGAGTTCCATCTACATGTATCCATATAGGAGAAAACAGAGTGAAAAATAAACATGAAAACGGTTCCTGCAAAGGAACGGTTTAAACCTGAAGAACGAAATTTGGTGAGCCAAGTGGGATTGGTGTTCTGATCATTACCTGCCAGTATCATCAAGATTGGGTGAAAAAATGTTTTACTGAGATTTCAGGAAACTCGTTAATTTTTTCTAAACTTGGCAACCCCTTTCAATGAAAGTGATTCTCATCAGTCTCTGCTTGGGGCTACTTCAATAGGACACAAACCATAGCGATAGAACTTGGAACTACATTATTGTGCCAAGTTACAAAGCCATAGCACAAACCATATTTGATTTAGAGTTCCAACTACATGAATCCATATATGAGAAAACAGAGTCAAACCTAAACATGAAAACACTTACCTCAAAGGAACGGTTAAACCTAGAAGAACGAAATTTGGTGAGCCAAGTGGGATTCGTGTACTGATCATTACCTGCAAGTATCATCAAGATTGGGTAAAAAAATGTTTGCTGAGATTTCAGGAAACTCGCAGTTTTTTGGAAGCTTGGCAAAACCTTTCAATGAAAGTGATTCTCGTCAGTCTCTGCTTGGGGCTACTTCCATAGGACACAAACCATAGCGATAGAACTTGGAACTACATTATTGTGCCAAGTTTCAAAGAGCTAGCATAAACCCTGTTTGATTTAGAGTTCCAACTACATGTATCCATATAGGAGAACAGAGTGAAACCTAAATATGAAAAAGGTTACTCAAACGATCGGTTTAACCTAGAAGAACGAAATATTGTGAGCCAAGTGGGATTGGTGTTCTGATCATTACCTGCCAGTATCATCAAGACTGGGTGAAAAAATGTTTGCTGAGATTTCAGGAAACTCGTAGTTTTTTGGAAGCTTGGCAACCCCTTTCAATGAAAGTGATTCTCTTCAGTCTCTGCTTGGGGCTACTTCAATTCGACACAAACCATAGCGATAGAACTTGGAACTACATTATTGTGCCAAGTTTCAAAGAGCTAGCACAAACCGTGTTTGATTTAGAGTTCCAACTACATGTATCCATATAGGAGAAAACAGAGTGAAATCTGAACATGAAAACGGTTACTGCAAAGGAACGGTTTAACCTAGAAGAACGAATTTTGGTGAGCCAAGTGGGATTGGTGTACTGATCATTACCTGCAAGTATCATCAAATTGGGTGAAAAAATATTTGCTGAGATTTCAGGAAATCGTAGTTTTTTGGAAGCTTTTCAACCCCTTTCAATGAAAGTGATTCTCGTCCGTCTCTGCTTGGGGCTACTTCCATAGGACAGAAACCATAGCGATAGAACTTGGAACTACATTATTGTGCCAAGTTTCAAAGAGCTAGCACAAACCGTATTTGATTTAGAGTTCCAACTACATGTATCCATATAGGAGAAAACAGAGTGAAACCTGAACATGAAAACGGTTACTACAAAGGAACGGTTTAACCTAGAAGAACGAAATTTGGTGAGCCAAGTGGGATTGGTGTTCTGATCATTACCTGCAAGTATCATCAAGATTGGGTGAAAAAATGTTGGCTGATATTTCAGGAAACTCGTAGATTTTTGGAAGCTTGGCAACCCCTTTCAATGAAAGTGATTCTCGTCAGTCTCTGCTTGGGGCTACTTCAATTCGACACAAACCATAGCGATAGAACTTGCAACTACATTATTGTGCCATGTTTCAAAGCGCTAGCACAAACTGTATTTGTTTTAGAGTTCCAACTACATGTATCCATATAGGAGAAAACAGTGTGAAACCTGAACATGAAAACGGTTACTGCAAAGGAACGGTTTAACCTAGAAGAACGAAATTTGGTGAGCCAAGTTGGATTGGTGTACTGATCATTACCTGCAAGTATCATCAAGATTGGGTGAAAAAATGTTTGCTGAGATTTCAGGAAACTCGTAGTTTTTTGGAAGCTTGGCAACCCCTTTCAATGAAAGTGATTCTCGTCAGTCTCTGCTTGGGGCTACTTCAATTGGACACAAACCATAGCGATAGAACTTGGAACTACATTATTGTGCCACATTTCAAAGAGCTAGCACAAACCGTATTTGATGTAGAGTTCCAACTACATGTATCCATATAGGAGAAAACAGAGTGAAACCTAAACATGAAAACAGTTACTGCAAACGAACGGTTTAACCTAGAAGAACGAAATTTGGTGAGCCAAGTGGGATTGGTGTACTCATCATTACCCTCAAGTATCATCAAGATTGGGTGAAAAAATGTTGGCTGAGATTTCAGGAAATCGTAGTTTTTTGGAAGCTTGGCAACCCCTTTCAATGAAAGTGATTCTCGTCCGTCTCTGCTTGGGGCTACTTCCATAGGACACAAACCATAGCGATAGAACTTGGAACTACATTATTGTGCCAAGTTTCAAAGAGCTAGCACAAACCGTATTTGATTTAGAGTTCCAACTACATGTATCCATAAAGGAGAAAACAGAGTGAAATCTGAACATGAAAACGGTTACTACAAAGGAACGGTTTAACCTAGAAGAACGAAATTTGGTGAGCCAAGTGGGATTGGTGTTCTGATCATTACCTGCAAGTATCATCAAGATTGGGTTAAAAAAATGTTTGCTGAGATTTCAGGAAACTCGTAGTTTTTTGGAAGCTTGGCAACCCCTTTAATGAAAGTGATTCTCGTCAGTGTCTGCTTGGGGCTACTTCAATTCGACACAAACCATAGCGATAGAACTTGGAACTACATTATTGTGCCAAGTTTCAAAGCGCTAGCATGAACCGTGTTTGATTTAGTGTTCCAACTACATGTATCCATATAGGAGAAAACAGAGTGAAACCTAAACATGAAAACGGTTACTGCAACGAACGGTTTAACCAAGAAGAACGAAATTTGGTGAGCCACGTGGGCCTGGTGTATTGATCATTACCTGCAAGCATCATCAAGATTGGTGAAAAAATGTTTGCTGAGATTTCAGGATACTCGTAGTGTTTTTCGAATCTTGGCAACCCCTTTCAATGAAAGTGATTCTCGTCAGTCTCTGCTTGGGGCTACTTCAATTCGACACAAACCATAGCGATGGAACTTGGAACTACATTATTGTGCCAAGTTTCACAGCGCTAGCACAAACCGTATTTGTTTTAGAGTTCCAACTACATGTATCCATATAGGAGAAAACAGTGTGAAACCTGAACATGAAAACGGTTACTGCAAAGGAACGGTTTAACCTAGAAGAACGAAATTTGGTGAGCCAAGTGGGATTGGTGTTCTGATCATTACCTGCAAGTATCATCAAGATTGGGTGAAAAAATGTTTGCTGAGATTTCAGGAAACTCGTAGTTTTTTGGAAGCTTGGCAACCCCTTTCAATGAAAGTGATTCTCGTCAGTCTCTGCTTGGGGCTACTTCAATTGGACACAAACCATAGCGATAGAACTTGGAACTACATTATTTTGCCAAGTTTCAAAGAGCTAGCACAAACCGTGTTTGATTTAGAGTACCAACTACATGTATCCATATAGGAGAAAACAGAGTGAAACCTAAACATGAAAACGGTTACTGCAAAGGAACGGTTTAACCTAGAAGAACGAAATTTGGTGAGCCAAGTGGGATTGGTGTACTGATCATTACCTGCCAGTATCATCAAGATTGGGTGTAAAAATATTTGCTGAGATTTCAGGAAATCATAGTTTTTTGGAAGCTTGGCAACCACTTTCAATGAAAGTCATTCTCATCGGTCTCTGCTTGGGGCTACTTCAATTTGACAAAAAGCATAGCGATAGAACTTGGATCTACATTATTGTGCCAAGTTTCAAAGAGGTAGCACAAACCGTGTTTGATTTAGAGTTCCAACTACATGTATCGAAATAGGAGAAAACAGAGTGAAACCTAAACATGAAAATGTTTACTGCAAAGGAACGGTTTAACCTAGAAGAACGATATTTGGTGAGCCAAGTTGGATTGGTGTACTGAACATTACCTGCAAGTATCATCAAGATTGGGTGAAAAAATGTTTGCTGAGATTTCAGGAAATCGTAGTTTTTTGTAAGCTTGGAAACCCCTTTCAATGAAAGTGATTCTCGTCAGTCTCTGCTTGGGGCTACTTCCATAGGACACAAACCATAGCGATAGAACATGGAACTACATTATTGTGCCAAGTTTCAAAGAGCTAGCACAAACCGTGTTTGATTTAGAGTTCCAACTACATGTAACCATATAGGAGAAAAGAGAGTGAAACCTAAACATGCAAACGGTCACTGCAAAGGAACTGTTTAACCTAGAAGAACGAAAATTGGGGAGCCAAGTTGGATTGGTGTACTGATCATTACCTGCAAGTATCATCAAGATTGGTGAAAAAATGTTTCCTGAGATTTCAGGAAACTCGTTGTTTTTTGGAAGCTTGGCAACACCTTAAATGAAAGTGATTCTCGTCAGTCTCTGCTTGGGGATACTTCAATAGGACAGAAACCATAGCGATAGAACTTGGACTACATTACTGTGCCAAGTTTCAAAGCGCTAGCACAAACCGTGTTTGATTTAGAGTACCAACTACATGTATCGATATAGGAGAAAACAGAGTGAAACCTAAACATGAAAACGGTTACTGCAAAGGAACGGTTTAACCTAGAAGAACGAAATTTGGTGAGCCAAGTGGGATTGGTGTACTGATCATTACCTGCCAGTATCATCAAGATTGGGTGTAAAAATATTTGCGGAGATTTCAGGAAATCATAGTTTTTTGGAAGCTTGGCAACCACTTTCAATGAAAGTCATTCTCATCGGTCTCTGCTTGGGGCTACTTCAATTTGACAAAAAGCATAGCGATAGAACTTGGATCTACATTATTGTGCCAAGTTTCAAAGAGGTAGCACAAACCGTGTTTGATTTAGAGTTCCAACTACATGTATCGAAATAGGAGAAAACAGAGTGAAACCTAAACATGAAAATGTTTACTGCAAAGGAACGGTTTAACCTAGAAGAACGATATTTGGTGAGCCAAGTTGGATTGGTGTACTGAACATTACCTGCAAGTATCATCAAGATTGGGTGAAAAAATGTTTCCTGAGATTTCAGGAAATCGTAGTTTTTTGTAAGCTTGGAAACCCCTTTCAATGAAAGTGATTCTCGTCAGTCTCTGCTTGGGGCTAATTCCATAGGACACAAACCATAGCGATAGAACATGGAACTACATTATTGTGCCAAGTTTCAAAGAGCTAGCACAAACCGTGTTTGATTTAGAGTTCCAACTACATGTAACCATATAGGAGAAAAGAGAGTGAAACCTAAACATGCAAACGGTCACTGCAAAGGAACTGTTTAACCTAGAAGAACGAAATTTGGGGAGCCAAGTGGGATTGGTGTACTGATCATTACCTGCAAGTATCATCAAGATTGGTGAAAAAATGTTTCCTGAGATTTCAGGAAACTCGTTGTTTTTTGGAAGCTTGGCAACCCCTTAAATGAAAGTGATTCTCGTCAGTCTCTGCTTGGGGATACTTCAATAGGACAGAAACCATAGCGATAGAACTTGGACTACATTACTGTGCCAAGTTTCAAAGCGCTAGCACAAACCGTGTTTGATTTAGTGTTCCAACTACATGTATCATTATAGGAGAAAACAGAGTGAAACCTAAACATGAAAACAGTTACGGCAAAGGAACGGTTTAACCTAGAAGAACGAAATTTGGTGAGCCACGTGGGACTGGTGTACTGATCATAATCTGCAAGTATCATCAAGATTGGTGAAAAAATGTTTGCTGAGATTTCAGGATACTCGTAGTGTTTTTCGAATCATGGCAACCCCTTTCAATGAAAGTGATTCTCGTCAGTCTCTGCTTGGGGCTACTTCAATTCGACACAAACCTTAGCGATGGAACTTGGAACTACATTATTGTGCCAAGTTTCAAAGCGCTAGCACAAACCGTATTTGTTTAAGAGTTCCAACTACATGTATCCATATAGGAGAAAACAGTGTGAAACCTGAACATGAAAACGGTTACTGCAAAGGAACGGTTTAACCTAGAAGAACGAAATTTGGTGAGCCAAGTGGGATTGGTGTTCTGATCATTACCTGCAAGTATCATCAAGATTGGGTGAAAAAATGTTTGCTGAGATTTCAGGAAACTCGTAGTTTTTTGGAAGCTTGGCAACCCCTTTCAATGAAAGTGATTCTCGTCAGTCTCTGCTTGGGGCTACTTCAATTGGACACAAACCATAGCGATAGAACTTGGAACTACATTATTTTGCCAAGTTTCAAAGAGCTAGCACAAACCGTGTTTGATTTAGAGTACCAACTACATGTATCCATATAGGAGAAAACAGAGTGAAACCTAAACATGAAAACGGTTACTGCAAAGGAACGGTTTAACCTAGAAGAACGAAATTTGGTGAGCCAAGTGGGATTGGTGTACTGATCATTACCTGCCAGTATCATCAAGATTGGGTGAAAAAATGTTTGCTGAGATTTCAGGAAACTCGTAGTTTTTTGGAAGCTTGGCAACCCCTTTCAATGAAAGTGATTCTCGTCAGTCTCTGCTTGGGGCTACTTCCATAGGACACAAACCATAGCGATAGAACTTGGAACTACATTATTGTGCCAAGTTTCAAAGAGCTAGCACAAACCGTGATTGAATTACAGTTCCAACTACATGTATCCATATAGGAGAAAACACAGTGAAACCTAAACATGAAAACGGTTACTGCAAAGGAACGGTTTCACCTAGAAAACGAAATTTCGTGAGCCAAGTGGGATTGGTGTACTGATCATTACCCGCCAGTATCATCAAGATTGGGTGAAAAAATGTTTGCTGAGATTTCAGGAAATCGTAGGTTTTTGGAAGATTGGCAACCCCTTTCAACGAAAGTGATTCTCGGCAGTCTCTTCTTGGGGCTACTTCAATAGGACACAAAACATAGCGATAGAACTTGGAACTACATTATTGTGCCAAGTTTCAAAGAGTTAGCACAAACCGTGTTTGATTTAGAGTTCCAACTACATGTATCCATATAGGAGAAAACAGAGTGAAACCTAACATGAAAACGGTTACTGCAAACGATCGGATTAACCTAGAAGAACGAAATTTGATGAGCCAAGTGGGATTAGTGTACTGATCATTACCTGCCGGTATCATCATGATTGGGTGATAAAATGTTTGCTGAGATTTCAGGAAACTCGTTAATTTTTTCTAAGCTTGGCAACCCCTTTCAATTAAACTTATTCTCATCAGTCTCTGCTTGGCGCTACTTCAATAGGACACAAACCATAGCGATAGAACTTGGAACAACATTATTGTGCCAAGTTTCAAAGAACTAGCACCAACCATGTATGATTTAGAGTTCCATCTACATGTATCCATATAGGAGAAAACAGAGTGAAAAATAAACATGAAAACGGTTCCTGCAAAAGAATGGTTTAAACTTGAAGAACGTAATTTGGTGAGCCAAGTGGGATTGGTGTTCTGATCATTACCTGGCAGTATCATCAAGATTGCATGATAAAATGTTTGCTGAGATTTCAGTAAACTCGTAGTTTTTTGGAAGCGTGGCCACCCCTTTCAATGAAAGTGATTCTCGTCAGTCTCTGCTTGCGGCTACTTCAATAGGACACAAACCATCACGATAGAACTTGGAACTACATTATTTTGCCAAGTTTCAAAGAGCTAGCACAAACCGTGTTTGATTTAGAGTTCCAACTACATGTATCCATATAGAAGAAAACAGAGTCAAACCTAAACATGAAAACGGTTACTGCAAAGGAACGGTTTATCCTAGAACGAAATTTGGTGAGCCAAGTGGGATTGGTGTACTGATCATTACCTGCCAGTGTCATCAAGATTGGGTGAAAAAATGTTTGCTGAGATTTCAGGAAACTCGTTAATTTTTTCTAAACTCGTTAATCGCTTTCAATGAAAGCGATTCTCATCAGTCTCTGCTTGGGGCTACTTTAATAGGACACAAACCATAGCGATAGAACTTGGAACTACATTATTGTGCCAAGTTTCAAAGCCATAGCACAAACCATATTTGATTTAGAGTTCCAACTACATGAATCCATATATGAGAAAACAGAGTCAAACCTAAACATGAAAACACTTACCTCAAAGGAACGGTTAAACCTAGAAGAACGAAATTTGGTGAGCCAAGTGGGATTCGTGTACTGATCATTACCTGCAAGTATCATCAAGATTGGGTAAAAAAATGTTTGCTGAGATTTCAGGAAACTCGCAGTTTTTTGGAAGCTTGGCAAAACCTTTCAATGAAAGTGATTCTCGTACATCTCTGCTTGGGGCTACTTCCATAGGACACAAACCATAGTGATAGAACTTGGAACTACATTATTGTGCCAAGTTTCAAAGAGCTAGCACAAACCGTGTTTGATTTAGAGTTCCAACTACATGTATCCATATAGGAGAAAACAGAGTGAAACCTGAACATGAAAACGGTTACTACAAAGGAACGGTTTAACCTAGAAGAACGAAATATTGTGAGCCAAGTGGGATTGGTGTTCTGATCATTACCTGCCAGTATCATCAAGACTGGGTGAAAAAATGTTTGCTGAGATTTCAGGAAATCGTAGTTTTTTGGAAGCTTGGCAACCCCTTTCAATGAAAGTGATTCTCGTCAGTCTCTGCTTGGCGCTACTTCAATTGGACACAAAAAATAGCGATAGAACTTGGAACTACATTATTGTGCCACGTTTCAAAGAGCTAGCACAAACCGTGTTTGATTTAGAGTACCAACTACATGTATCCATATAGGGAATACAGAGTGAAACCTAAACATGAAAACGGTTACTGCAAACGAACGGTTTAACCAAGAAGAACGAAATTTGGTGAGCCACGTGGGCCTGGTGTATTGATCATTACCTGCAAGCATCATCAAGATTGGTGAAAAAATGTTTGCTGAGATTTCAGGATACTCGTAGTGTTTTTCGAATCTTGGCAACCCCTTTCAATGAAAGTGATTCTCGTCAGTCTCTGCTTGGGGCTACTTCAATTGGACACAAACCATAGCGATAGAACTTGGAACTACATATTTTGCCAAGTTTCAAAGAGCTAGCACAAACCGTGTTTGATTTAGAGTACCAACTACATGTATCCATATAGGAGAAAACAGAGTGAAACCTAAACATGAAAACGGTTACTGCAAAGGAACGGTTTAACCTAGAAGAACGAAATTTGGTGAGCCAAGTGGGATTGGTGTACTGATCATTACCTGCCAGTATCATCAAGATTGGGTGTCAAAATGTTTGCTGAGATTTCAGGATACTCGTAGTGTTTTCGGAAGCTTGGCAACCCCTTTCAATGAAGTGATTCTCGTCAGTCTCTGCTTGGGGCTACTTCCATAGGACACAAACCATAGCGATACAACTTGGAACTACATTATTGTGCCAAGTTTCAAAGAGCTAGCACAAACCGTGTTTGATTTAGAGTACCAACTACATGTATCCATATAGGAGAAAACAGAGTGAAACCTAAACATGAAAACGGTTACTGCAAAGCAACGGTTTAACCTAGAAGAACGAAATTTGGTGAGCCAAGTGGGATTGGTGTACTGATCATTACCTGCAAGTATCATCAATATTGGGTGAAAAAATGTTTGCTGAGATTTCAGGAAATCGTAGTTTTTTGGAAGATTGGCAAACCCTTTCAATGAAAGCCATTCTCATCAGTCTCTGCTTGGGGCTACTTCAATTGGACACAAACCATAGCGATAGAACTTGGAACTACATTATTGTGCCAAGTTTCAAAGAGCTAGCACAAGCCGTATTTGATTTAGAGTTCCAACTACATGTATCCATGTAGGAGAAAACAGTGTGAAACCTGAACATGAAAACGGTTACTGCAAAGGAACGGTTTAACCTAGAAGAACGAAATTTGGTGAGCCAAGTGGGATTGGTGTTCTGATCCTTGCTTGCAAGTATCATCAAGATTGGGTGAAAAAATGTTTGCTGAGATTTCAGGAATCTCGTAGTTGTTTGGAAGCTTGGCAACCCCTTTCAATGAAAGTGATTCTCGTCAGTCTCTGCTTGGGGCTACTTCTATAGGACACAAACCATAGTGATAGAACTTGGAACTACATTATTGTGCCAAGTTTCAAAGAGCTAGCACAATCCGTATTTGATTTAGAGTTCCAACTACATGTATCCATATAGGAGAAAACAGAGTGAAATCTGAACATGAAAACGGTTACTACAAAGGAACGGTTTAACCTAGAAGAACGAAATTTGGTGAGCCAAGTGGGATTGGTGTTCTGATGATTACCTGCAAGTATCATCAAGATTGGGTGAAAAAATGATTGCTGAGATTTCAGGAAACTCTTAGTTTTTTGGAAGCTTGGCAACCCCTTTAATGAAAGTGATTCTCGTCAGTGTCTGCTTGGGGCTACTTCAATTCGACACAAACCATAGCGATAGAACTTGGAACTACATTATTGTGCCAAGTTTCAAAGAGCTAGCACAAACCGTGTTTGATTTAGTGTTCCAACTACATGTATCCATATAGGAGAAAACAGAGTGAAACCTGAACATGAAAACGGTTACTACAAAGGAACGGTTTAAATTTGAAGAACGAAATTTGGTGAGGAACGTGGGACTGGTGTACTGATCATTACCTGCAAGTATCATCAAGATTGGTGAAAAATGTTTGCTGACATTTCAGGATACTCGTAGTGTTTTTGGAAGCTTGGCCACCCCTTTCAATGAAAGTGATTCTCGTCAGTCTCTGCTTGGGTCTACTTCAATTCGACACAAACCATAGTGATAGAACTTGGAAATACATTATTGTGTCAAGTTTCAAAGAGCTAGCACAAACCGTGTTTGATTTACAGTTCTAACTACATGTATCCATATAGGAGAAAACAGAGTGAAACCTAAACATGAAAACGGTTACTGCAAAGGAACGGTTTAACCTAGAAAAACGAAATTTGGTGACCCAAGTTGGATTGGTGTACTGATCATTACCTGCAAGTATCATCAAGATTGGGTGAAAAAATGTTTGCTGAGATTTCAGGAAATCGTAGTTTTATGTAAGTTGGCAACCCTTTCAATGAAGTGATTCTCGTCAATCTCTGCTTCAGGCTACTTCAATAGGACACAAACCATAGCGATAGAACTTGGAACTACATTATTGTGCCAAGTTTCAAAGAGCTAGCACAAACCGTGTTTGATTTAGAGTTCCAACTACATGTATCCATATAGGAGAAAACGGTGTGAAACCTGAACATGAAAACGGTTACTGCAAAGGAACGGTTTAACCTAGAAGAACGAAATTTGGTTAGCCAAGTGGGATTGGTGTACTGATCATTACCTGCAAGTATCATCAAGATTGGGTGAAAAAATGTTTGCTGAGATTTCAGGAAATCGTAGGTTTTTGGAAGCTTGGCAACCCCTTTCAATGAAAGTGATTCTCGTCTGTCTCTGCTTGGGGCTACTTCAATAGGACACAAACCATAGTGATAGAACTTGGAACTACATTATTGTGCCAAGTTTCAAAGAGCTAGCACAAACCGTATTTGATTTAGAGTTCCAACTACATGTATCCATATAGGAGAAAACAGAGTGAAACCTGAACATGAAAACGGTTACTACAAAGGAACGGTTTAAACTTGAAGAACGAAATTTGGTGATCCAAGTGGGATTGGTGTTCTGATCATTACCTGCAAGTATCATCATGATTGGGTGAAAAAATGTTGGCTGAGATTTCAGGAAACTCGTAGATTTTTGGAAGCTTGGCAACCCCTTTCAATGAAAGTGATTCTCGTCAGTCTCTGCTTGGGGCTACATCAATTCGACACAAACCATAGCGATAGAACTTGGAACTACATTATTGTGCCAAGTTTCAAAGCGCTAGCACAAACCGTATTTGTTTTAGAGTTCCAACTTCATGTATCCATATAGGAAAAAACGGAGTGAAACCTGAACATGAAAATGGTTACTGCAAAGGAACGGTTTAACCTAGAAGAACGAAATTTGGTGAGCCAAGTGGGATTGGTGTTCTGATCATTACCTGCAAGTATCATCAAGATTGGGTGAAAAAATGTTTGCTGAGATTTCAGGAAACTCGTAGTTTTTTGGTAGCTTGGCAACCCCTTTCAATGAAAGTGATTCTCGTCAGTCTCTGTTTGGGCTACTTCAATTGTACACAAACCATAGCGATAGAACTTGGAACTACATTATTGTGCCAAGTTTCAAAGAGCTAGCACAAACCGTGTTTGATTTAGAGTACCAACTACATGTATCCATATAGGAGAAAACAGAGTGAAACCTAAACATGAAAACGGTTACTGCAAAGCAACGGTTTAACCTAGAAGAACGAAATTTGGTGAGCCAAGTGGGATTGGTGTACTGATCATTACCTGCAAGTATCATCAATATTGGGTGAAAAAATGTTTGCTGAGATTTCAGGAAATCGTAGTTTTTTGGAAGATTGGCAAACCCTTTCAATGAAAGCCATTCTCATCAGTCTCTGCTTGGGGCTACTTCAATTGGACACAAACCATAGCGATAGAACTTGGAACTACATTATTGTGCCAAGTTTCAAAGAGCTAGCACAAACCGTATTTGATTTAGAGTTCCAACTACATGTATCCATGTAGGAGAAAACAGTGTGAAACCTGAACATGAAAACGGTTACTGCAAAGGAACGGTTTAACCTAGAAGAACGAAATTTGGTGAGCCAAGTGGGATTGGTGTTCTGATCCTTGCTTGCAAGTATCATCAAGATTGGGTGAAAAAATGTTTGCTGAGATTTCAGGAATCTCGTAGTTGTTTGGAAGCTTGGCAACCCCTTTCAATGAAAGTGATTCTCGTCAGTCTCTGCTTGGGGCTACTTCTATAGGACACAAACCATAGCGATAGAACTTGGAACTACATTATTGTGCCAAGTTTCAAAGAGCTAGCACAATCCGTATTTGATTTAGAGTTCCAACTACATGTATCCATATAGGAGAAAACAGAGTGAAATCTGAACATGAAAACGGTTACTACAAAGGAACGGTTTAACCTAGAAGAACGAAATTTGGTGAGCCAAGTGGGATTGGTGTTCTGATGATTACCTGCAAGTATCATCAAGATTGGGTGAAAAAATGATTGCTGAGATTTCAGGAAACTCTTAGTTTTTTTTGAAGCTTGGCAACCCCTTTAATGAAAGTGATTCTCATCAGTGTCTGCTTGGGGCTACTTCAATTCGACACAAACCATAGCGATAGAACTTGGAACTACATTATTGTGCCATGTTTCAAAGCGCTAGCACAAACCGTGTTTGATTTAGTGTTCCAACTACATGTATCCATATAGGAGAAAACAGAGTGAAACCTAAACATGAAAAAGGTTACTGCAAACGAACGGTTTAACCTAGAAGAACGAAATTTGGTGAGGAACGTGGGACTGGTGTACTGATCATTACCTGAAAGTATCATCAAGATTGGTGAAAAAATGTTTGCTGAGATTTCAGGATACTAGTAGTGTTTTTGGAAGCTTGGCAACCCCTTTCAATGAAAGTGATTCTCATCAGTCTCTGCTTGGGGCTACTTCAATTCGATACAAACCATAGTGATAGAACTTGGAAATACATTGTTGTGTCAAGTTTCAAAGAGCTAGCACAAACCGTGTTTGATTGACAGTTCCAACTACATGTATCCATATAGGAGAAAACAGAGTGAAACCTAAACATGAAAACGTTTACTGCAAAGGAACGGTTTAACCTAGAAGAACGAAATTTGGTGAGCCAAGTTGGATTGGTGTACTGATCATTACCTGCAAGTATCATCAAGATTGGGTGAAAAAATGTTTGCTGAGTTTTCAGGAAATCGTAGTTTTATGTAAGCTTGGCAACCCCTTTCAATGAAAGTGATTCTCGTCAGTCTCTGCTTGGGGCTACTTCAATTGGACACAAACCATATCGATAGAACTTGGAACTACATTATTGTGCCAAGTTTCAAAGAGCTAGCACAAACCGTGTTTGGTTTAGAGTTCCAACTACATGTATCCATATAGGAGAAAACAGAGTGAAACCTAAACATGAAAACGGTTACTGCAAAGGAACGGTTTAACCTAGAAGAACGAAATTTGGTGAGCCAAGTTGGATTGGTGTACTGATCATTACCTGCATGTATCATCAAGATTGGGTGAAAAAATGTTTGCTGAGTTTTCAGGAAATCGTAGTTTTATGTAATCTTGGCAACCCCTTTCAATGAAGTGATTCTCGTCAGTCTCTGCTTAGGCTACTTCCATAGGACACAAACCATAGCGATAAAATTTGGAACTACATTATTGTGCCAAGTTTCAAAGAGCTAGCACAAACCGTGTTTGATTTAGAGTTCCAACTACATGTATCCATATAGGAGAAAACGGTGTGAAACCTGAACATGAAAAAGGTTACTGCAAAGGAGCGGTTTAACCTAGAAGAACGAAATTTGGTGAGCCAAGTGGGATTGGTGTTCTGATCATTACCTGCAAGTATCATCAAGATTGGGTGAAAAAATATTTGCTGAGATTTCAGGAAATCGTAGTTTTTTGGAAGCTAGGCAACCCCTTTCAATGATAGTGATTCTCGTCAGTCTCTGCTTGGGGCTACTTCAATAGGACACAAACCATAGCGATAGAACTTGGACCTACATTATTGTGGCAACTTTCAAAGAGCTAGCACAAACCGTATTTTACTTAGAGTTCCAACTACATGTATCCATATAGGAGAAAACAGAGTGAAACCTCAAAATAAAAACTGTTACTGGAAAGGAACGGTTTAACCTAGAAGAACGAAATTTGGTGAGCCAAGTGGGACTGGTGCACTGATCATTACCTGCAAGTATCATCAAGATTGGGTGAAAAAAT
>NW_027553805.1:0-29958 GCF_045843805.1 Urocitellus parryii
TTAACTAATTCAGCCTTGTTTTTATAAGGAGTGATTGCTGCTTTACATTCCTTGGTGCATGCTCAAACAATTGCTTGATAAGGGCATGTCTCTATCAGGATCCCCAAAAATCTTTCCAGCGGCATCTACCATCCTTGCAACAAAATCTGAAAAGGGTTCTGTAGGGCCTTGTAGAATCTTGGTCAAATTACCAGATACCTCTCCTCTATTTGGAAGTGATTTCCATGCCCGAATGCAAATGCTGTTAATTTGGTCATATACCTCAAGAGGAAATCCTGTCTGTTGATTAGCAAATCTCCCCTGCCCCAAAAGCATGTCCTTATCCCAAGCGGGGTGTCCCGCCGCATGGTTTTGGGCGGCCTGCTCTATTGCACCCTCTAGCATAAATGCTCTCCAGTCCAAATATTTACCCGGGGAAACACAAGCCCGAACAAGGCTAGCCCAGTCAGAGGGAGTCATGCAGTATCTAGACAAACCCTCCACCTGAGTTAGTGTGAAGGCGGCATCCACCCCATAAGTACGCACGGACTCTGCCAGGGTCTTCACAATTTTGAAATCTAAGGGTTCATGGAATCTTCCCCTATTGTCATCCTGAAAAACTGGATAAGCAAGACCCATCTCAGCATTAACAGCCCTCCATGTTTGGGCATGGAAAGCTCTCCCCGAAACACCCCCACCATACGGCGGTGGATCTGGAGGATCATTTTTCTTGAGCCCCTGTTTATTTCTGTTCCCTTCTCCCATACCTACACTCCCTAGCTGACAAGACAGCCTCCCAAGCTCCTCCTCCTCATCCTCCTCTTTCTCTGACCCACTTTCGCATGGGGGTGTGCGCAGCGCACTGAGATCTGGATACAATCGTCTCCTCCCCTGTTTCACATTCCGTACATTCCCATCCTTCTGAGATATCTCACTTCTTGCCGGAGACAGCCGCCTCCTCCCCTGTTTCATGCTCCGCACACTCCCATCCTCCTGAGATACTTCACTTTCTGCCGTTTCTGACTTCTCCTCATGTAATTGCTCTAAAACTTCCTGTCCTTTAGTAAGTGCTTCCTGACATCTGTCATCTGTGAGGCAACTACGGACCATCTTCCAAAGGGGGATCACCCCACCCTCTAATATGCCCTGCTCAGAAGCAAAGTCAAGGTCTTTGCCTAATTTATCCCAGCTAGGTATAGTAAGGCTGCCCGAGAATGCAAACCACGGTGCAGCAATATCTATCTTCTGTAAAAATCTCTCTAAAGTACTACGTTTCACTTCCAGGCCCTTGGAACGTAACAGGTCATCTAGGGCCAGGAGGAGCGGACTTGAAGACGCGGCACCCATGACACAACAACAAAAGACGCACAAAAAACAACAAGAGATACCACAAAAAACAAAAACGAGATGACACAACAAAAGAAACTCAGAAAACAAAAGTGAAAGTACACAGTGCAGCTGCAATAAATATGAGGCTCTCTCTTTCATTGTAGAGGAGCTGACCCCGCTTTGGACGCGGATCCCACGTACTGGGACTATCCCTGCTTTCATAGCAGATCCCACTTACCTGGGACTAACCGGTGCACCACCCCTGACTGACTGAAAGTTCTGGTTCCCGGGTCTCGGCGCCACTTGTCGCGACCCCTTGCCCGCAAGGAAGACGCAACTCAGGAATCTTCTCTCAGCAGTTATTCAGGTCTTGGATACTTTTTCTTCTCTCCCCCGGATGCCCCTCCCAGCCTTAATAAATCACCTCAAGCCCAATGCGAAGCTGCCACGTGACTTTTCTCACAGGGTGCCAAGTCACAGCGTGCCAACTCATTCTGATAAGGAGTTGTTTGTCACAGACTACAGGGGAAACCAGCGCCATCTTGTAATGGCGGCCACAGTTCACAGAACGGCTCACCACAGCAACCCCTTTCAATGAAGGGATTCTCGTCAGTCTCTGCTTGTGGCTACTTCAATAGCACACAAACCCTAGCGATAGAACTTAAAACTACATTATTGTGCCAAGTTTCAAAGAGCTAGCACAAACGTGTTTGATTTAGAGTTCCAACTACGTGTATCCATATAGGAGAAAACAGAGTGAAACCTAAACATGAAAAGGTTACTGCAAATGAACGGTTTAACATAGAAGAACGAAATTTGGTGAGCCAAGTGGATTGGTGTACTGATCATTAAAATGGAAGTATCATCAAGACTGGGTGAAAAAATGTTTGCTGAGATTTCAGGGAAACTCGCATTTTTTGGAAGCCTGGCAACCCCTTTCTATGAAAGGGATTCTCCGTCAGTCTCTGCTTGGGGCGACTTCAATAGCACACAGACCCTAGCGATAGAACTTAAAACTACATTATTGTGCCAAGTTTCAAAGAGCTAGCACAAACGTGTTTGATTTAGAGTTCCAACTACATGTATCCATATAGGAGAAAACAGAGTGAAACCTAAACATGAAAACGGTTACTGCAAAGGAAAGGTTAACCTAGAAGAACGAAATTTGGTGAGCCAAGTGGGATTGGTGTACTGATCATTAAATGGAAGTATCATCAAGACTGGTGAAAAAATGTTTGCTGAGATTTCAGGAAACTCGCAGTTTTTTGGAAGCCTGGCAACCCCTTCTATGAAAGGGATTCTCGTCAGTCTCTGCTTGGGGCTACTTCAATAGCACACAAACCATAGCGATAGAACTTGGAACTACATTATTGTGCCATGTTTCAAAGAGGTAGAACAAACCGTGTTTGATTTAGAGTTCCAACTACATGTATCCATATAGGAGAAAACAGAGTGAAACCTAAACAGGAAAACGGTTATTGCAAAGGAACGGTTAAACCTAGAAGAACGAAATTTGGTGAGCCAAGTGGATTGGTGTACTGATCATCAAATAGAAGTATCATCAAGATTGGGTGAAAAATGTTTGCTGATTTTCAGGAAACTCGTAGTTTTTTGGAAGCTTGGCAACCCCTTTCAATGAAAGGGATTCTCGTCAGTCTCTGCTTGGGGCTACTTCAATAGCACACAAACCATAGCGATAGAACTTGGAACTACATTATTGTGCCAAGTTTGAAAGAGCTAGCACAAACCGTGTTTGATTAGAGTTCCAACTACATGTATCCATATAGGAGAAAACAGAGTGAAACCTAAACATGAAAACAGTTACTGCAACGGAACGGTTTAACCAAGAATAACGAAATTTGGTGAGACAAGTGAGATTCGTGTACTGATCATTCCCTGCAAGTATTATCAAGATTGGGTGAAAAATGTTTGCTGAGATTTCAGGAAACTCGTAGATTTTTGCAAGCTTGGCAACCCCTTTCAATGAAAGGGATTCTCGTCAGTCTCTGCATGTGGCTACTTCAATAGCACACAAACCCTAGCGATAGAACTTAAAACTACATTATTGTGCCAAGTTTCAAGAGCTAGCACAAACCGTGTTTGATTTAGAGTTCCAACTACATGTATCCATATAGGAGAAAAACAGAGTGAAACCTAAACATGAAAACGGTTATTGCAAAGGAACGGTTTAACCTAGAAGAACGAAATTTGGTGAGCCAAGTGGGATTGGTGTACTGATCATTAAATAGAAGTATCATCAAGATTGGGTGAAAAAATGTTTGCTGAGATTTTTGAAACTCGTAGTTTTTTGGAAGTTTGCCAACCCCTTGCAATGAAAGGGATTCTCGTCAGTCTCTGCCTTGTGGCTACTTCAATAGCACACAAACCCTAGCGATAGAACTTAAAACTACATTATTGTGCCAAGTTTCAAAGAGCTAGCACAAACCGTGTTTGATTTAGAGTTCCAACTACATGTATCCATATAGGAGAAAACAGAGTGAAACATAAACATGAAAACGGTTACTGCAAAGGAAAGGTTTAACCTAGAAGAACGAAATTTGGTGAGCCAAGTGGGATTGGTGTACTGATCATTAAATGGAAGTATCATCAAGATTGGTGAAAAAATGTTTGCTGAGATTTCTGGAAACTCGTAGTTTTTTGGAAGCCTTGGCAACCCCTTTCAATGAAAGGGATTCTCGTCAGTCTCTGCTTGTGGCTACTTCAATAGCACACAAACCCTAGCGATAGAACTTAAACTACATTATTGTGACAAGTTTCAAAGAGCTAGCACAAACCGTGTTTGATTTAGAGTTCCAACTACATGTATCCATATAGGAGAAAACAGAGTGAAACCTAAACATGAAACGGTTACTGCAAAGGAACGGTTTAACTAGAAGAACGAAATTTGGTGAGCCAAGTGGGATTGGTGTACTGATCATTAAATGAAGTATCATCAAGACTGGGTGAAAAAAGGTTTGCTGAGATTTCAGGAAACTCGCAGTTTTTTGGAAGCCTGGCAACCCTTTCTATGAAAGGGATTCTCGTCAGTCTCTGCTTGGGGCTACTTCAATAGCACACAAACCATAGCGATAGAACTTGGAACTACATTATTGTGCCATGTTTCAAAGAGGTAGAACAAACCGTGTTTGATTTAGAGTTCCAACTACATGTATCCATATAGGAGAAAACAGAGTGAAACCTAAACAGGAAAACGGTTATTGCAAAAGGAATGGTTTAACCTAGAAGAACGAAATTTGGTGAGCCAAGTGGGATTGGTGTACTGATCATTAAATGGAAGTATCATCAAGATTGGGTGAAAAAATGTTGCTGAGATTTCTGGAAACTCGTAGTTTTTTGGAAGCTTGGCAACCCCTTTCAATGAAGGGATTCTCGTCAGTCTCTGCTTGTGGCTACTTCAATAGCACATAAACCCTAGCGATAGAACTTAAAACTACATTATTGTGCCAAGTTTCAAAGAGCTAGCACAACCGTGTTTGATTTAGAGTTCCAACTACATGTATCCATATAGGAGAAAACAGAGTGAAACCTAAACATGAAAACGGTTACTGCAAAGGAACGGTTTAACCTAGAAGAACGAAATTTGGTGAGCCAAGTGGGATTGGTGTACTGATCATTAAATGGAAGTATCATCAAGACTGGGTGAAAAAATGTTTGCTGAGATTTCAGGAAACTCGCAGTTTTTTGGAAGCCTGGCAACCCCTTTCTATGAAAGGGATTCTCGTCAGTCTCTGCTTGGGGCTACTTCAATAGCACACAAACCATAGCGATAGAACTTGGAACTACATTATTGTGCCATGTTTCAAAGAGGTAGAACAAACCGTGTTTGATTTAGAGTTCCAACTACATGTATCCATATAGGAGAAAACAGAGTGAAACCTAAACAGGAAAACGGTTATTGCAAAGGAATGGTTTAACCTAGAAGAACGAAATTTGGTGAGCCAAGTGGGATTGGTGTACTGATCATTAAATGGAAGTATCATCAAGATTGGGTGAAAAAATGTTTGCTGAGATGTCTGGAAACTCGTAGTTTTTTGGAAGCTTGGCAACCCCTTCAATGAAAGGGATTCTCGTCAGTCTCTGCTTGTGGCTACTTCAATAGCACATAAACCCTAGCGATAGAACTTAAAACTACATTATTGTGCCAAGTTTCAAAGAGCTAGCACAAACCGTGTTTGATTTAGAGTTCCAACTACATGTATCCATATAGGAGAAAACAGAGTGAAACCTAAACATGAAAACGGTTACTGCAAAGGAACGGTTTAACCTAGAAGAACGAAATTTGGTGAGCCAAGTGGGATTGGTGTACTGATCATTAAATGGAAGTATCATCAAGACTGGGTGAAAAAATGTTTGCTGAGATTTCAGGAAACTCGCAGTTTTTTGGAAGCCTGGCAACCCCTTTCTATGAAAGGGATTCTCGTCAGTCTCTGCTTGGGGCTACTTCAATAGCACACAAACCATAGCGATAGAACTTGGAACTACATTATTGTGCCATGTTTCAAAGAGGTAGAACAAACCGTGTTTGATTTAGAGTTCCAACTACATGTATCCATATAGGAGAAAACAGAGTGAAACCTAAACAGGAAAACGGTTATTGCAAAGGAACGGTTTAACCTAGAAGAACGAAATTGGTGAGCCAAGTGGGATTGGTGTACTGATCATCAAATAGAAGTATAATCAAGATTGGGTGAAAAATGTTTGCTGATTTTCAGGAAACTCGTAGTTTTTTGGAAGCTTGGCAACCCCTTTCAATGAAAGGGATTCTCGTTAAGGCTCTGCTTGGGGCTACTGCAATAGCACCCAAACCATAGCGATAGAACTTGGAACTACATTATTGTGCCAAGTTTCAAAGAGCTAGCACAAACCGTGTTTGATTTAGAGTTCCAACTACATGTATCCATATAGGAGAAAACAGAGTGAAACCTAAACATGAAAACAGTTACTGCAACGGAACGGTTTAACCTAGAATAACGAAATTTGGTGAGCCAAGTGAGATTCATGTACTGATCACTCCCTGCAAGTATTATCAAGATTGGGTTGAAAAATGTTTGCTGAGATTTCAGGAAACTCGTAGTTTTTTGCAAGCTTGGCAACCCCTTTCAATGAAAGGGATTCTCGTCAGTCTCTGCTTGTGGCTACTTCAATAGCACACAAACCCTAGCGATAGAACTTAAAAGTACATTATTGTGCCAAGTTTCAAAGAGCTAGCACAAACCGTGTTTGATTTAGAGTTCCAACTACATGTATCCATATAGGAGAAAACAGAGTGAAACCTAAACAGGAAAACGGTTATTGCAAAGGAACGGTTTAACCGAGAAGAACGAAATTTTGTGAGCCAAGTGGGATTGGTGTACTGATCATTAAATAGAAGTATCATCAAGATTGGGTGAAAAAATGTTTGCTGATTTTCAGGAAACTCGTAGTTTTTTGGAAGCTTGGCAACCCCTTTCAATGAAAGGGATTCTCGTAAGGCTCTGCTTGGGGCTACTTCAATAGCACACAAACCATAGCGATAGAACTTGGAACTACATTATTGTGCCAAGTTTCAAAGAGCTAGCACAAACCGTGTTTGATTTAGAGTTCCAACTACATTTATCCATATAGGAGAAAACAGAGTGAAACCTAAACATGAAAACAGTTACTGCAACGGAACGGTTTAACCTAGAATAACGAAATTTGGTGAGCCAAGTGAGATTCGTGTACTGATCACTCCCTGCAAGTATTATCAAGATTGGGTGAAAAAATGTTTGCTGAGATATCAGGAAACTCGTAGTTTTTTGCAAGCTTGGCAACCCCTTTCAATGAAAGGGATTCTCGTCAGTCTCTGCTTGTGGCTACTTCAATAGCACACAAACCCTAGCGATAGAACTTAAAACTACATTATTGTGCCAAGTTTCAAAGAGCTAGCACAAACCGTGTTTGATTTAGAGTTCCAACTACATGTATCCATATAGGAGAAAACAGAGTGAAACCTAAACATGAAAACGGTTATTGCAAAGGAACGGTTTAACCTAGAAGAACGAAATTTGGTGAGCCAAGTGGGATTGGTGTACTGATCATTAAATGGAAGTATCATCAAGATTGGGTGAAAAAATGTTTGCTGAGATTTCTGGAAACTCGTAGTTTTTTGGAAGTTTGGCAACCTGTCGCGACCCCTTGCCCGCAAGGAAGACGCAACTCAGGAATCTTCTCTCAGCAGTTTATTCAGGTCCTTGATACTTTTTCTTGTCTCCTCGGATGCCCCTCCCAGCCTTAATAAATCACCTCAAGCCCCAATGCGAAGCTGCCACGTGGACTTTTCTCACAGGGTGCCAAGTCACAGCGTGCCAACTCATTCTGATAAGGAGTTGTTTGTCACAGACTACAGGGGAAACCAGCGCCATCTTGTAATGGCGGCCACAGTTCACAGAAACGGCTCACCACAGTTCCCCCTTTTTTGTTTTTGTATGACAATACAGGCGAGAGTAGAGGTCCTATCCCACTGTGCAGAAGTGGCTGCATAGTATGGCTCAGCCCTAAGGAGGCGCCCTTCCCCAGATCCGAGGCCATATCAGCCGACGCCTGTTTTCGTGGGCGGGGGCATGGATAAGGTGGGGTAAGGAAGGACGTCAAACCCGCATGCAATAGGACATGCTCTCCTTGAGGTCCACTCCAAGGATCACTCAAGTGCAGTGCCTTGCCTCGCATCCTGTACCGTGTCGATGGTGGACGGAGGGGGATAGCTGAGGCTGAACTGTGGCTGTGTACAACGACAAACAAGTTGACAGCACCCTGAAAGAAAGGCACGGACTTTAAAGCGATAGAGAAGCACTAGTGTGGAAACCCATCTGCGTGCAATGGCAGCAAGACCGGCAGAGTGCAAGGGCTTTCCAACACTAAGAGAACAGCGAGAAAGACATGTCGATCCCAGTGCAATGTTATAATAACTTGGGGTGCAACGACCATGTCAAAGATTTACTGTTTAAGATGCGAAAGCCAGACCTGTGGCGAGTTGCCGTTTCTAAAGCAGCAAGAGCTTGTATGATCATAGCTCTATCGTGAGCATTGCGGGCCTTGAGGCGACAGAGAAACCACAAACAGAGGAACATACCAAAGCAACACATGCATCAAAAATGCCTATTCCCACCCACTCCTTAAAAAAGGAAAAGGCAGATGACAACCAATTGGTAAATTGACCCAAGGTCACTGGATTGACATGGGTGTTATTCAAAACAGCAATCTGAGTTAGTTGAGACTGGATCAAGTTTTCTGCTTCCATGGACCAGGTTCCGGATAGATATTCTCCGATGATGCATGAGGCATTTCTGGAATCATAAAATCTGACAGAGGTTATACATAAATGTGCTCGTTGATCAATACAACCCAAATGTACTAGGTCAGACAATTCCTCAACTTGAGCTTGAAGTAACTCTATCCTTTGATTAGCAGCCAAAATCCCAGATAAAATGTGTTGATTAATTCTACTTTGAGATTTAGAAATTACTTGATTGTATTTTTACTTAAAAGCAAATTTATACTAAACACATTTATCTCAAATATCTGTAACTGAAAAAACAGAGTATCTGATAAATGTAAATATAAAACTTAAATTATAGGTTTTCTGTTGAAGAAAAACAATTAGGCAAATATATATTAACTAATCAATTAGGCATGTGCTAATTAATTTATAGATTAACAAATATAGTTATTTAAATATCTAAAATATATATATAAAGAATAAGAACATAACTTATAATTGTATTAACTTTATGTAACCACGTGGTCTTAAAATATTTGGATCATTTAAATTTATTTTTAACTAGGAGTGCACTCTTCTATGTGACGTCACTTGATGTAACTGAAATAAGATCCTTGAGTATACATTTTATTTTTATAGTTAGCAATGAAAATAAGGATTCTTTGGTCATCACAGGAACTTTGCCGGCTTGTTCCTGTGGCGAGCAAAGGCATCTTCATAACCTTCAAAATTAAAAGTAAAATATAAAGAAGCATATTTGATATCTCTCATCAATAGAACATTATGTAGTAACAAAACTATAGAGAAAAAGTCAGGTTATTTAACTTAGAACTAGCTTAAATTTAGGACTGTAACATAGAAACCTGTGGAATTAAATTTTGTCTGAAAAAGATATCTTTCATTAGCATTTACAGGTAGGCATTTTGTTGTAAAAAAAAATACAGGCTCTGAGCAGCTCCGGTAGAAACCTGAAACACAGCAGTACAGGTTAGTGGCTGGAAAGCGGGGGACTAGAGTCCTGTCTGAGTGACTGTGGAAGAACCAATCAGAAGCACGCAAAAGTGTGGGAGGTGGGACCAGGAAGCAGCTATGCCGGCCAGGCACCCCATGGTTACCATGGTGATGCAAACAACATGGAGTTTGCTGCCTATTTTCGGGGCAAAAGTTCTCCAAGTTTTCCTAGCCGATTGTATTTTGTTTGATTTTGTCTGCATTTTCCCCCGCCTGGCCAAGATCTTACTGCGGTAGCAGCTTGTTCTGTCTCTGTGACCTGCGGTTGCAGTTGTACATCCTGTACTTCCTGGCATTCCCCTAGGGAGTCTACAGATAGAAAGGGGTTGGTCCGTGGGAGGTGACAAAGTTGCCCACTCCCCGGGGCACCATTCCGTCCCTGGATTGCCCAGTAGACCTTGGGGCGGGCCCCTGTTCCCGTTTTGAGGGCAGCGGCCAGAACCTGTCCAGTAATATGAGCTCCATCAATATCCTTACAAGCTCGAATCATGTCATCAACACTCTTTGCTCTGGTAGATTTAATAGCATTTTGGCAATAGGAATTTGTATATTTAAGAGCCAATTGCTTAATGACCGGCATGGCTTGTTCCAAGTTAGGGAATATTTTTTCTGCTACCTGTATCAATCAGGCAAGGAAGTCAGAATAAGGCTCAGAGGGTCCTTGAGCAATTTTTGAAATTTTTGTTTTAGCATTTGAAATAGGTAGAGCCTTCCAAGCCTAAATGGCTGCTGTAGCTATCTGAGCATAGACCCCAGGATTATAATTAATTTGTTGATTTATGATAGCATATAGTCCCAAGCCTGTTAACATTTCAAGGTTACGCCGTGGGAAGCCGGCGTCCTGATTGACTCGGGCTAGCTCGCGACACCTCTCTTGATTTTCACTTTTCCACAACAAAAAATCCCCTCCGGACAACACAGCCATGCAAAGCTGTTGCCAGTCACTAGGTGTCAGCTGATTGGCAGAGAAAGACTCGAAGAGAGTCAATGTAAAGGGGGCATGGGATCCGTAATTAGTAACTGCCTCCTTTAGTTGTTTAATATCCTTAAAGGCTAAAGGAACATGTACTCTGGCCGGCTGTCCATCGGCATCCAAGTTTTCAATTACTGGGAAGTTTGGGCCGTCTTAGGCTGCCACTGAACATCCCCCAGCCTTCTGGGGTTGTCCTTGTCCCAATCGGGGTTATAAGGAGGGAGCGTGACAGCGATCGGGGCTGTAGGTGCTTTAAATCTTGACTTTTTCAATCGACCCTCCAGTTCCTCTATCTCCCTTTCCAATTCTTCCTCCTGCCAGCTGTTACCATGGAGCCCAGTTAGTAACTCCCTTATCTTAGAAATGTAGTCAGCACTGTGAAGCCCAGCTCAAGGCCAGAGGCCTTGTTACATATTTTTGTGAAAAACTAGTAAGGGAGTGTCCAGTGCCTGGAATGCTGATTTTTTCAGACAGTAGCCAAATAAAACAGGGCAACATGAAAATAGGAAGTTTATCTACATTAAACCTTTTTGTAGAGATTCTTTTGCTGAAAGTCCTAAAATAAGCCATGGTGAATATTCTGGAGAAGGTCAAATAAGACTTTTCTGTGGGCCTGATAGGGAGGGGGAAGATGAGAAGGCGGGGTTGAGAGCGGCTAGGGTGGATCTAATTCCTCAGAACTGTCCGAGCTACTTGTGTCCTTGGGAGTTTTTAACTCAGTCAAGTCCGGATAGAGCCTTCTCCTCTGTTTAACTTCAGACTCCCTTATCTGTTTACCACTCTTACTCCTAAGACTTTCTGCTACCTCGCTATGTGACCCCTCTGATTTTTCTTCATGCAATTGCTCAAGAACAGCCTGGCCCTCGCTCACAGCTTTCTGGCATTTACCATCCATTATACACCCCCTCACTAATTTCCAAAGCGGAATGGTACCGCCCCTGTGTCCAGCAATCCCACAATAGATTTACCTTCTATGCTTAACTCCAAAGTGGGGCGATTGCTCATATTCAGTGACAAATAGGCACAATTTCCTCCGGTGGCACCAATCTCATCTCCCGTCCGTGACCTTGAGTCAGAAGGGAAGTGGGTATGCAAGCTAGGCAAAATTAGTAATTGAGCAATCCGATCCCCTGGAGAGATAGACACAATGCCCCTTGGAGCTTCCACCATAACCTTTACTGTCCCTACAGCATCAGGGCTGATGACTCCAGGGAAAACATGAAGACCTTGCAAGATAGAGGATGCACGTCCAATTAGCAAACCTACAGTGCCAGGTGGTAAAGGCCCTTTAAACTCAGTTTCCACCAATTGGACTCCCATCTTAGGTGTTAATACGAGTCTGGAGGTGGAACAGAGGTCCAATCCTGCGGCGCCTGTAGTGGCTCTCCGCGTTTCATGGGATGGCGTAGAGACGGCCATGTCTCGGGTGCGGGTGTGACATTCTCCATTGCCCCATATATTTGTGGGCCCTGGGGTCGGGGGCCCCGTTGGTCGTTTTTTGGCCCAGCTGAAACAGGCTGTCCATGGATGTCTCTCACTGATTGACACTCTCTTGCCCAATGTTTCCCCTTTTTGCATCTTGGACACAACCCCGGTAGACGAAGGCCATTGGAAGGGCCACCGTAAGGAGGTCCAGTAAAACTGTCTTTTTTGGGACATTCCCGTCTGAAATGACCAGATTGACCACAATGGAAGCATGTTCTGGCACCAGGACCGCCCCCTTTGGCAATCCGAAGGATAGCAGCTGCAAGGCCTGAATTAGTTAAAGGTCCTCCAATCTCTCTACACACCTTCATCCATGCTTCTATGCCCTTGTTTTTATAAGGAGTGATTGCTGCTTTACATTCCTTGGTGCATTGCTCAAAAACCAATTGCTTGATAAGGGGCATGTCTCTATCAGGATCCCCAAAAATCTTTCCAGCGGCATCTACCACCATCCTTGCAACAAAATCTGAAAAGGGTTCTGTAGGGCCTTGTAGAATCTTGGTCAAATTACCAGATACCTCTCCTCTATTTGGAAGTGATTTCCATGCCCGAATGCAAATGCTGTTAATTTGGTCATATACCTCAAGAGGAAATCCTGTCTGTTGATTAGCAAATCTCCCCTGCCCCAAAAGCATGTCCTTATCCCAAGCGGGGTGTCCCGCCGCATGGTTTTGGGCGGCCTGCTCTATTGCACCCTCTAGCATAAATGCTCTCCAGTCCAAATATTTACCCGGGGAAACACAAGCCCGAACAAGGCTAGCCCAGTCAGAGGGAGTCATGCAGTATCTAGACAAACCCTCCACCTGAGTTAGTGTGAAGGCGGCATCCACCCCATAAGTACGCACGGACTCTGCCAGGGTCTTCACAATTTTGAAATCTAAGGGTTCATGGAATCTTCCCCTATTGTCATCCTGAAAAACTGGATAAGCAAGACCCATCTCAGCATTAACAGCCCTCCATGTTTGGGCATGGAAAGCTCTCCCCGAAACACCCCCACCATACGGCGGTGGATCTGGAGGATCATTTTTCTTGAGCCCCTGTTTATTTCTGTTCCCTTCTCCCATACCTACACTCCCTAGCTGACAAGACAGCCTCCCAAGCTCCTCCTCCTCATCCTCCTCTTTCTCTGACCCACTTTCGCATGGGGGTGTGCGCAGCGCACTGAGATCTGGATACAATCGTCTCCTCCCCTGTTTCACATTCCGTACATTCCCATCCTTCTGAGATATCTCACTTCTTGCCGGAGACAGCCGCCTCCTCCCCTGTTTCATGCTCCGCACACTCCCATCCTCCTGAGATACTTCACTTTCTGCCGTTTCTGACTTCTCCTCATGTAATTGCTCTAAAACTTCCTGTCCTTTAGTAAGTGCTTCCTGACATCTGTCATCTGTGAGGCAACTACGGACCATCTTCCAAAGGGGGATCACCCCACCCTCTAATATGCCCTGCTCAGAAGCAAAGTCAAGGTCTTTGCCTAATTTATCCCAGCTAGGTATAGTAAGGCTGCCCGAGAATGCAAACCACGGTGCAGCAATATCTATCTTCTGTAAAAATCTCTCTAAAGTACTACGTTTCACTTCCAGGCCCTTGGAACGTAACAGGTCATCTAGGGCCAGGAGGAGCGGACTTGAAGACGCGGCACCCATGACACAACAACAAAAGACGCACAAAAAACAACAAGAGATACCACAAAAAACAAAAACGAGATGACACAACAAAAGAAACTCAGAAAACAAAAGTGAAAGTACACAGTGCAGCTGCAATAAATATGAGGCTCTCTCTTTCATTGTAGAGGAGCTGACCCCGCTTTGGACGCGGATCCCACGTACTGGGACTATCCCTGCTTTCATAGCAGATCCAACTTACCTGGGACTAACCGGTGCACCACCCCTGACTGACTGAAAGTTCTGGTTCCCGGGTCTCGGCGCCACTTGTCGCGACCCCTTGCCCGCAAGGAAGACGCAACTCAGGAATCTTCTCTCAGCAGTTTATTCAGGTCCTTGATACTTTTTCTTCTCTCCCCCGGATGCCCCTCCCAGCCTTAATAAATCACCTCAAGCCCCAATGCGAAGCTGCCACGTGGACTTTTCTCACAGGGTGCCAAGTCACAGCGTGCCAACTCATTCTGATAAGGAGTTGTTTGTCACAGACTACAGGGGAAACCAGCGCCATCTTGTAATGGCGGCCACAGTTCACAGAACGGCTCACCACAGCAACCCCTTTCAATGAAAGGGATTCTCGTCAGTCTCTGCTTGTGGCTACTTCAATAGCACACAAACCCTAGCGATAGAACTTAAAACTACATTATTGTGCCAAGTTTCAAAGAGCTAGCACAAACCGTGTTTGATTTAGAGTTCCAACTACGTGTATCCATATAGGAGAAAACAGAGTGAAACCTAAACATGAAAACGGTTACTGCAAATGAACGGTTTAACATAGAAGAACGAAATTTGGTGAGCCAAGTGGGATTGGTGTACTGATCATTAAATGGAAGTATCATCAAGACTGGGTGAAAAAATGTTTGCTGAGATTTCAGGAAACTCGCAGTTTTTTGGAAGCCTGGCAACCCCTTTCTATGAAAGGGATTCTCGTCAGTCTCTGCTTGGGGCGACTTCAATAGCACACAGACCCTAGCGATAGAACTTAAAACTACATTATTGTGCCAAGTTTCAAAGAGCTAGCACAAACCGTGTTTGATTTAGAGTTCCAACTACATGTATCCATATAGGAGAAAACAGAGTGAAACCTAAACATGAAAACGGTTACTGCAAAGGAAAGGTTTAACCTAGAAGAACGAAATTTGGTGAGCCAAGTGGGATTGGTGTACTGATCATTAAATGGAAGTATCATCAAGACTGGGTGAAAAAATGTTTGCTGAGATTTCAGGAAACTCGCAGTTTTTTGGAAGCCTGGCAACCCCTTTCTATGAAAGGGATTCTCGTCAGTCTCTGCTTGGGGCTACTTCAATAGCACACAAACCATAGCGATAGAACTTGGAACTCCATTATTGTGCCATGTTTCAAAGAGGTAGAACAAACCGTGTTTGATTTAGAGTTCCAACTACATGTATCCATATAGGAGAAAACAGAGTGAAACCTAAACAGGAAAACGGTTATTGCAAAGGAACGGTTAAACCTAGAAGAACGAAATTTGGTGAGCCAAGTGGGATTGGTGTACTGATCATCAAATAGAAGTATCATCAAGATTGGGTGAAAAAATGTTTGCTGATTTTCAGGAAACTCGTAGTTTTTTGGAAGCTTGGCAACCCCTTTCAATGAAAGGGATTCTCGTCAGTCTCTGCTTGGGGCTACTTCAATAGCACACAAACCATAGCGATAGAACTTGGAACTACATTATTGTGCCAAGTTTGAAAGAGCTAGCACAAACCGTGTTTGATTTAGAGTTCCAACTACATGTATCCATATAGGAGAAAACAGAGTGAAACCTAAACATGAAAACAGTTACTGCAACGGAACGGTTTAACCTAGAATAACGAAATTTGGTGAGACAAGTGAGATTCGTGTACTGATCATTCCCTGCAAGTATTATCAAGATTGGGTGAAAAAATGTTTGCTGAGATTTCAGGAAACTCGTAGATTTTGCAAGCTTGGCAACCCCTTTCAATGAAAGGGATTCTCGTCAGTCTCTGCATGTGGCTACTTCAATAGCACACAAACCCTAGCGATAGAACTTAAAACTACATTATTGTGCCAAGTTTCAAAGAGCTAGCACAAACCGTGTTTGATTTAGAGTTCCAACTACATGTATCCATATAGGAGAAAACAGAGTGAAACCTAAACATGAAAACGGTTATTGCAAAGGAACGGTTTAACCTAGAAGAACGAAATTTGGTGAGCCAAGTGGGATTGGTGTACTGATCATTAAATAGAAGTATCATCAAGATTGGGTGAAAAAATGTTTGCTGAGATTTTTGGAAACTCGTAGTTTTTTGGAAGTTTGCCAACCCCTTGCAATGAAAGGGATTCTCGTCAGTCTCTGCTTGTGGCTACTTCAATAGCACACAAACCCTAGCGATAGAACTTAAAACTACATTATTGTGCCAAGTTTCAAAGAGCTAGCACAAACCGTGTTTGATTTAGAGTTCCAACTACATGTATCCATATAGGAGAAAACAGAGTGAAACATAAACATGAAAACGGTTACTGCAAAGGAAAGGTTTAACCTAGAAGAACGAAATTTGGTGAGCCAAGTGGGATTGGTGTACTGATCTTTAAATGGAAGTATCATCAAGACTGGGTGAAAAAATGTTTGCTGAGATTTCAGGAAACTCGCAGTTTTTTGGAAGCCTGGCAACCCCTTTCTATGAAAGGGATTCTCGTCAGTCTCTGCTTGGGGCTACTTCAATAGCACACAAACCATAGCGATAGAACTTGGAACTACATTATTGTGCCATGTTTCAAAGAGGTAGAACAAACCGTGTTTGATTTAGAGTTCCAACTACATGTATCCATATAGGAGAAAACAGAGTGAATCCTAAACAGGAAAACGATTATTGCAAAGGAACGGTTTAACCTAGAAGAACGAAATTAGGTGAGCCAAGTGGGATTGGTGTACTGATCATTAAATGGAAGTATCATCAAGATTGGGTAAAAAAATGTTTGCTGAGATTTCTGGAAACTCGTAGTTTTTTGGAAGCTTGGCAACCCCTTTCAATGAAAGGGATTCTCGTCAGTCTCTGCTTGTGGCTACTTAAATAGCACACAAACCCTAGCGATAGAACTTAAAACTACATTATTGTGCCAAGTTTCAAAGAGCTAGCACAAACCGTGTTTGATTTAGAGTTCCAACTACATGTATCCATATAGGAGAAAACAGAGTGAAACCTAAACATGAAAACGGTTACTGCAAAGGAACGGTTTAACCTAGAAGAACGAAATTTGGTGAGCCAAGTGGGATTGGTGTACTAATCATTAAATGGAAGTATCATCAAGACTGGGTGAAAAAATGTTTGCTGAGATTTCAGGAAACTCGCAGTTTTTTGGAAGCCTGGCAACCCCTTTCTATGAAAGGGATTCTCGTCAGTCTCTGCTTGGGGCTACTTCAATAGCACACAAACCATAGCGATAGAACTTGGAACTACATTATTGTGCCATGTTTCAAAGAGGTAGAACAAACCGTGTTTGATTTAGAGTTCCAACTACATGTATCCATATAGGAGAAAACAGAGTGAAACCTTAACAGGAAAACGGTTATTGCAAAGGAACGGTTTAACCTAGAATAACGAAATTTGGTGAGCCAAGTGAGATTCGTGTACTGATCACTACCGGCAAGTATTATCAAGATTGGGTGAAAAAATGTTTGCTGAGATTTCAGGAAACTCGTAGTTTTTTGCAAGCTTGGCAACCCCTTTCAATGAAAGGGATTCTCGTCAGTCTCTGCTTGTGGCTACTTCAATAGCACACAAACCCTAGCGATAGAACTTAAAACTACATTATTGTGCCAAGTTTCAAAGAGCTAGCACAAACCGTGTTTGATTTAGAGTTCCAACTACATGTATCCATATAGGAGAAAACAGAGTGAAACCTAAACATGAAAACGGTTATTGCAAAGGAACGGTTTAACCTAGAAGAACGAAATTTGGTGAGCCAAGTGGGATTGGTGTACTGATCATTAAATAGAAGTATCATCAAGATTGGGTGAAAAAATGTTTGCTGAGATTTCAGGAAACTCGTAGTTTTTTGGAAGTTTGGCAACCCCTTTCAATGAAAGGGATTCTCATAAGTCTCTGCTTGGGGCTACTTCAATAGCACACAAACCATAGCGATAGAACTTGGAACTACATTATTGTGCCAAGTTTCAAAGAGCTAGCGCAAACCGTGTTTGATTTAGAGTTCCAACTACATGTATCCATATAGGAGAAAACAGAGTGAAACCTAAACATGAAAACAGTTACTGCAAAGGAACGGTTTAACCAGGAATAACGAAATTTGGTGAGCCAAGTGAGATTCGTGTACTGATCACTACCTGCAAGTATTATCAAGATTGGGTGAAAAAAGGTTTGCTGAGTTTTCAGGAAACTCGTAGTTTTTTGGAAGCTTGGCAACCCCTTTCAATGAAAGGGATTCTCGTAATCTCTGCTTGGGGCTACTTCAATAGCACACAAACCATGGCGATAGAACTTGGAACTACATTATTGTGCCAAGTTTCAAAGAGCTAGCACAAAACGTGTTTGATTTAGAGTTCCAACTACTTGGATCCATATAGGAGAAAACAGAGTGAAACCTAAACATGAAAACAGTTACTGCAAAGGAACGGTTTAATCTAGAATAACGAAATTTGGTGAGCCAAGTGAGATTCGTGTACTGATCACTACCTGCAAGTATTATCAAGATTGGGTGAAAAAATGTTTGCTGAGATTTCAGGAAACTCATAGTTTTTTGCAAGCTTGGCAACCCTTTCAATGAAAGTTATTCTCGTCAGTCTCTGCTTGGGGCAAGTTCAATAGCACACAAACCACAGCGTTAGAACTTGGAACTACATTATTGTGCCAAGTTTCAAAGAGCTAGCACAAACCGTGTTTGATTTAGAGTTCCAACTACATGTATCCATATAGGAGAAAACAGAGTGAAACCTAAACATGAAAACGGTTACTGCAAAGGAACGGTTTAACCTAGAAGAACGAAATTTGGTGAGCCAAGTGGGATTGATGTACTGATCATTAAATAGAAGTATCATCAAGATTGGGTAAAAAATGTTTGCTGAGATTTCAGGAAACTCGTAGTTTTTTGGAAGCTTGGAAACCCCTTTCAATGAAAGGGATTCTTGTCAGTCTCTGCTTGTGGCTACTTCAATAGCACACAAACCATAGCGATAGAACTTGGAATTACATTATTGTGCCAAGTTTCAAAGAGCTAGCACAAACCGTGTTTGATTTAGAGTTCCAACTAAATGTATCTCTATAGGAGAAAACAGAGTGAAACCTAAACATGAAAACGGTTACTGCAAAGGAACAGTTTAACCTAGAAGAACGAAATTTGGTGAGCCAAGTGGGATTGATGTACTGATCATTAAATGGAAGTATCATCAAGATTGGGTGAAAAAATATTTGCTGAGATTTCAGGAAACTCGTAGTTTTTTGGAAGCTTGGCAACCCCTTTCAATGAAAGGGATTCTCGTCAGTCTCTGCTTGGGGCTACTTCAATAGCACACAAACCATAGCTTTAGAACTTGGAACTACATTATTGTGCCAAGTTTCAAAGAGCTAGCACAAACCGTGTTTGATTTAGAGTTCCAACTACATGTATCCATATAGGAGAAAACAGAGTGAAACCTAAACATGAAAACGGTTACTGCAAAGGAACGGTTTAACCTAGAAGAACGAAATTTGGTGAGCCAAGTGGGATTCGTGTACTGATCACTACCTGCAAGTATCATCAAGATTGGGTGAAAAAATGTTTGCTGAGATTTAAGGAAACTCGTAGTTTTTTGGAAGCTTGATAACCCCTTTCAATGAAAGGGATTCTCGTCAGTCTCTGCTTGGGGCTATTTCAAAAGCACACAAATCATAGCGACAGAACTTGGAACTACATTATTGTGCCAAGTTTCAAAGAGCTAGCACAAACCGTGTTTGATTTAGAGTTCCAACTACATGTATCCATATAGGAGAAAACAGAGTGAAACCTAAACATGAAAACGGTTACTGCAAAGGAACGGTTTAACCTAGAAGAACGAAATTTAGTGAGCCAAGTGGGATTCATGTACTGATCACTACCTGCAAGTATCATCAAGATTGGGTGAAAAAATGTTTGCTGAGATTTCAGGAAACTCGCAGTTTTTTGGAAGCTTGGCAACCCCTTTCATTGAAAGGGATTCTCGTCACTATCTGCTTGGGGCTACTTCAATAGCACACAAACCATACCGATAGAACTTGGAACTACATTATTGTGCCAAGTTTCAAAGAGCTAGCACAAACCGTGTTTGATTTAGAGTTCCAACTACACGTATCTATATAGGAGAAAACAGAGTGAAACCTAAACATGAAAACGGTTACTGCAAAGGAACGTTTTAACCTAGAAGAACGAAATTTGGTGAGCCAAGTGGGATTGGTGTACTGATCATTAAATGGAAGTATCATCAAGATTGGGTGAAAAAATGTTTGCTGAGATTTCAGGAAACTCGCATATTTTTGGGAGCCTCCAACCACTTTCAATGAAAGTGATTCTCGTCAGTCTCTGCTTGGGGCTACTTCAATAGCACACAAACCATAGCGATAGAACTTGGAACTACATTATTGTTCCAAGTTTCAAAGAGCTAGCACAAACCGTGTTTGATTTAGAGTTCCAACTCCATGTATCCATGTAGGAGAAAACAGAGTGAAACCTAAACATGAAAACGGTTACTGCAAAGGAACGGTTTAACCTAGAAGAACGAAATTTGGTGAGGCAAGTGGGATTCGTGTACTGATCACTACCTGCAAGTATCATCAAGATTGGGTGAAAAATTGTTTGCTCAGATTTCAGGAAACTCGTAGTTTTTTGGAAACTTGGCAACCCCTTTCAATGAAAGGGATTCTCGTCAGTCTCTGCTTGGGGCTACTTCAATAACACACAAACCATAGCGATAGAACTTGGAACTACAATATTGTGCCAAGTTTCAAAGAGCTAGCACAAACCGTGTTTGATTTAGAGTTCCAACTACATGTATCCATATAGGAGAAAACAGAGTGAAACCTAAACATGAAAACGGTTACTGCAAAGGAACAGTTTAACCTAGAAGAACGAAATTTAGTGAGCCAAGTGAGATTCGTGTACTGATCACTACCTGCAAGTATCATCAAGATTGGGTGAAAAAATGTTTGCTGAGATTTCAGGAAACTCGTAGGTTTTTGGAAGCTTGGCAACCCCTTTCAATGAAAGGGATTCTCGTCAGTCTCTGCTTGGGGCTACTTCAATAGCACACAAACCATAGCTTTAGAACTTGGAACTACATTATTGTGCCAAGTTTCAAAGGGCTAGCACAAACCGTGTTTGATTTAGAGTTCCAACTACATGTATCCATATAGGAGAAAACATAGTGAAACCTAAACATGAAAACGGTTACTGCAAAGGAACGTTTTAACCTAGAAGAACGATATTTGGTGAGCCAAGTGGGATTGGTGTACTGATCATTAAATGGAAGTATCATCAAGATTGGGTGAAAAAATGTTTGCTGAGATTTCAGGAAACTCGCATATTTTTGGAAGCCTCCATCCACTTTCAATGAAAGTGATTCTCGTCAGTCTCTGCTTGGGGCTACTTCAATAGCACACAAACCATAGCGATAGAACTTGGAACTACATTATTGTTCCAAGTTTCAAAGAGCTAGCACAAACCGTGTTTGATTTAGAGTTCCAACTACATGTATCCATATAGGAGAAAACAGAGTGAAATCTAAAGAAGAAAACGGTTACTGCAAAGGAACGGTTTAACCTAGAAGAACGAAATTTAGTGAGCCAAGTGAGATTCGTGTACTGATCACTACCTGCAAGTATCATCAAGATTGGGTGAAAAAATATTTGCTGAGATTTCAGGAAACTCGTAGTTTTTTCGAAGCTTGGCAACCCCTTTCAATGAAAGGGATTCTCGTCAGTCTCTGCTTGGGGCTACTTCAATAGCACACAAACCATAGCGATAGAACTTAGAACTACATTATTGTGCCAAGTTGCAAAGAGCTAGCACAAACCGTGTTTGATTTAGAGTTCCAACTACATGTATCCATATAGGAGAAAACAGAGTGAAACCTAAACATGAAAACGGTTACTGCAAAGGAACGTTTTAACCTAGAAGAACGAAATTTGGTGAGCCAAGTGGGATTGGTGTAATCATTAAATGGAAGTATCAACAAGATTGGGTGAAAAAATGTTTGCTGAGATTTCAGGAAACTCGCAGTTTTTTGGAAGCCTGGCAACCCCTTTCAATGAAAGGGATTCTCGTCAGTCTCTGCTTGGGGCTACTTCAATAGCACACAAACCATAGCGATAGAACTTGGAACTACATTATTGTGCCAAGTTTCAAAGAGCTAGCACAAACCGTGTTTGATTTAGAGTTCCAACTACATGTATCCATATAGGAGAAAACAGAGTGAAACCTAAACATGAAAACGGTTACTGCAAAGGAATGGTTTAACCTAGAATAACGAAATTTGGTGAGCCAAGTGGAATTCGTGTACTGATCACTATCTGCAAGTATCATCAAGATTGGGTGAAAAAATGTTTGCTGAGATTTCAGGAAACTCGCAGTTTTTTGGAAGATTGGCAACCCCTTTCAATGAAAGGGATTCTCGTCAGTCTCTGCTTGGGGCTACTTCAATAGCACACAAACCATGGCGATAGAACTTGGAAACTACATTATTGTGCCACGTTTCAAAGAGCCAGCACAATCCGTGTTTGATTTAGAGTTCCAACTACATGTATCCATATAGGAGAAAACAGAGTGAAACCTAAACTTGAAAACGGTTACTGCAAAGGAACGGTTTAACCTAGAAGAACGAAATTTGGTGAGCCAAGTGGGATTGGTGTACTGATCATTAAATGGAAGTATCATCTAGATTCGGTGAAAAAAATGTTTGCTGAGATTTCAGGAAACTCGTAGTTTTTTGGAACTTGGCAACCCGTTTCAATGAAAGGGATTCTCGTCAGTCTCTGCTTGGGGCTACTTCAATAGCACACAAACCATAGCGGGAGATCTTGGAACTACATTATTGTGCCAAGTTTCAAAGAGCTAGCACAAACCGTGTTTGATTTAGAGTTCCAGCTACATGTATCCATATAGGAGAAAACAGAGTGAAACCTAAACATGAAAACGGTTACTGCAAAGGAACGGTTTAACCTAGAAGAACGAAATTTGGTGAGCCAAGTGGAATTCGTGTACTGATCACTACCTGCAAGTATCATCAAGATTGGGTAAAAAAATGTTTGCTGAGATTTCAGGAAACTCGTAGTTTTTTGGAAACTTGGCAACCCTTTCAATGAAAGGGATTCTCGTCAGTCTCTGCTTGGGGCTACTTCAATAGCACACAAACCATAGCGATAGAACTTGGAACTACATATTGTGCCAAGTTTCAAAGAGCTAGCACAAACCGTGTTTGATTTAGAGTTCCAACTACACGTATCTATATAGGAGAAAACAGAGTGAAACCTAAACATGAAAACGGTTACTGCAAAGGAACGTTTTAACCTAGAAGAACGAAATTTGGTGAGCCAAGTGGGATTGGTGTACTGATCATTAAATGGAAGTATCATCAAGATTGGGTGAAAAAATGTTTGCTGAGATTTCAGGAAACTCGCATATTTTTGGAAGCCTCCAACCACTTTCAATGAAAGTGATTCTCGTCAGTCTCTGCTTGGGGCTACTTCAATAGCACACAAACCATAGCGATAGAACTTGGAACTACATTATTGTTCCAAGTTTCAAAGAGCTTGCACAAACCGTGTTTGATTTAGAGTTCCAACTCCATGTATCCATGTAGGAGAAAACAGAGTGAAACCTAAACATGAAAACGGTTACTGCAAAGGAACGTTTTAACCTAGAAAAACGAAATTTAGTGAGCCAAGTGGGATTCGTGTACTGATCATTACCTGCAAGTATCATCAAGATTGGGTGAAAAATTGTTTGCTCAGATTTCAGGAAACTCGTAGTTTTTTGGAAGCTTGGCAACCCTTTCAATGAAAGGGATTCTCGTCAGTCTCTGCTTGGGGCTACCTTCAATAGCACACAAACAATAGCGATAGAACTTGGAACTATATTATTGTGCCAAGTTTCAAAGAGCTAGCACAAACCGTGTTTGATTTAGAGTTCCAACTACACGTATCTATGTAGGAGAAAACAGAGTGAAACCTAAACATGAAAACGGTTACTGCAAAGGAACGTTTTAACCTAGAAGAACGAAATTTGGTGAGCCAAGTGGGATTGGTGTACTGATCATTAAATGGAAGTATCATCAAGATTGGGTGAAAAAATGTTTGCTGAGATTTCAGGAAACTCGCATATTTTTGGGAGCCTCCAACCACTTTCAATGAAAGTGATTCTCGTCAGTCTCTGCTTGGGGCTACTTCAATAGCACACAAACCATAGCGATAGAACTTGGAACTACATTATTGTTCCAAGTTTCAAAGAGCTAGCACAAACCGTGTTTGATTTAGAGTTCCAACTACATGTATCCATATAGGAGAAAACAGAGTGAAATCTAAAGAAGAAAACGGTTACTGCAAAGGAACGGTTTAACCTAGAAGAACGAAATTTAGTGAGCCAAGTGAGATTCGTGTACTGATCACTACCTGCAAGTATCATCAAGATTGGGTGAAAAAATATTTGCTGAGATTTCAGGAAACTCGTAGTTTTTTCGAAGCTTGGCAACCCCTTTCAATGAAAGGGATTCTCGTCAGTCTCTGCTTGGGGCTACTTCAATAGCACACAAACCATAGCGATAGAACTTAGAACTACATTATTGTGCCAAGTTGCAAAGAGGCTAGCACAAACCGTGTTTGATTTAGAGTTCCAACTACATGTATCCATATAGGAGAAAACAGAGTGAAACCTAAACATGAAAACGGTTACTGCAAAGGAACGTTTTAACCTAGAAGAACGAAATTTGGTGAGTCAAGTGGGATAGGTGTACTGATCATTAAATGGAAGTATCATCAAGATTGGGTGAAAAAATGTTTGCTGAGATTTCAGGAAACTCGTAGTTTTTTGGAAGCTTGGCAACCCCTTTCAATGAAAGGGATTCTCGTCAGTCTCTGCTTGGGGCTACTTCAATAGCACACAAACCATGGCGATAGAACTTGGAACTACATTATTGTGCCACGTTTCAAAAGAGCCAGCACAAACCGTGTTGATTTAGAGTTCCAACTACATGTATCCATATAGGAGAAAACAGAGTGAAACCTAAACATAGAAAACGGTTACTGCAAAGGAAAGTTTAACCTAGAAGAACGAAATTTGGTGAGCCAAGTGGGATTGGTGTACTGATCATTAAATGGAAGTATCAACAAGATTGGGTGAAAAAATGTTTGCTGAGATTTCAGGAAACTCGCAGTTTTTTGGAAGCCTGGCAACCCCTTTCAATGAAAGGGATTCTCGTCAGTCTCTGCTTGGGGCTACTTCAATAGCACACAAACCATAGCGATAGAACTTGGAACTACATTATTGTGCCAAGTTTCAAAGAGCTAGCAAACCGTGTTTGATTTAGAGTTCCAACTACATGTATCCATATAGGAGAAAACAGAGTGAAACCTAAACATGAAAACAGTTACTGCAAAGGAACGGTTAACCTAGAATAACGAAATTTGGTGAGCCAAGTGGAATTCGTGTACTGATCACTACCTGCAAGTATCATCAAGATTGGTTGAAAAAATGTTTGCTGAGATTTCAGGAAACTCGCAGTTTTTGGAAGCTTGGCAACCCCTTTCAATGAAAGGGATTCTCGTCAGTCTCTGCTTGGGGCTACTTCAATAGCACACAAACCATGGCGATAGAACTTGGAACTACATTATTGTGCCACGTTTCAAAGAGCCAGCACAATCCGTGTTTGATTTAGAGTTCCAACTACATGTATCCATATAGGAGAAAACAGAGTGAAACCTAAACATGAAAACGGTTACTGCAAAGGAACGGTTTAACCTAGAAAAACGAAATTTGGTGAGCCAAGTGGGATTCGTGTACTGATCATTAAATGGAAGTATCATCAAGATTCGGTTGAAAAAATGTTTGCTGAGATTTCAGAAACTCGTAGTTTTTTGGAAACTTGGCAACCCGTTCAATGAAAGGGGATTCTCGTCAGTCTCTGCTTGGGGCTACTTCAATAGCACACAAACCATAGCGGGAGATCTTGGAACTACATTATTGTGCCAAGTTTCAAAGAGCTAGCACAAACCGTGTTTGATTTAGAGTTCCAACTCCATGTATCCATATAGGAGAATACAGAGTGAAACCTAAACATGAAAACGGTTACTGCAAAGGAACGTTTAACCTAGAAGAACGAAATTTGGTGAGCCAAGTGGAATTCGTGTACTGATCACTACCTGCAAGTATTATCAAGATTGGGTGAAAAAAGGTTTGCTGAGTTTTCAGGAAACTCGTAGTTTTTTGAAGCTTGGCAACCCCTTTCAATGAAAAGGATTCTCGTAATCTCTGCTTGGGGCTACTTCAATAGCACACAAACCATGGTGATAGAACTTGGAACTACATTATTGTGCCAAGTTTCAAAGAGCTAGCACAAAACGTGTTTGATTTAGAGTTCCAACTACTTGGATCCATATAGGAGAAAACAGAGTGAAACCTAAACATGAAAACAGTTACTGCAAAGGAACGGTTTAATCTAGAATAACGAAATTTGGTGAGCCAAGTGAGATTCGTGTACTGATCACTACCTGCAAGTATTATCAAGATTGGGTGAAAAAATGTTTGCTGAGATTTCAGGAAACTCATAGTTTTTTGCAAGCTTGGCAACCCATTTCAATGAAAGTTATTCTCGTCAGTCTCTGCTTGGGGCAAGTTCAATAGCACACAAACCACAGCGTTAGAACTTGGAACTACATTATTGTGCCAAGTTTCAAAGAGCTAGCACAAACCGTGTTTTGATTTAGAGTTTCCAACTACATGTATCCATATAGGAGAAAACAGAGTGAAACCTAAACATGAAAACGGTTACTGCAAAGGAACGGTTTAACCTAGAAGAACGAAATTTGGTGAGCCAAGTGGGATTGATGTACTGATCATTAAATAGAAGTATCATCAAGATTGGGTAAAAAATGTTTGCTGAGATTTCAGGAAACTCGTAGTTTTTTGGAAGCTTGGAAACCCATTTCAATGAAAGGGATTCTTGTCAGTCTCTGCTTGTGGCTACTTCAATAGCACACAAACCATAGCGATAGAACTTGGAATTACATTATTGTGCCAAGTTTCAAAGAGCTAGCACAAACCGTGTTTGATTTAGAGTTCCAACTAATGTATCTCTATAGGAGAAACAGAGTGAAACCTAAACATGAAAACGGTTACTGCAAAGGAACAGTTTAACCTAGAAGAACGAAATTTGGTGAGCCAAGTGGGATTGATGTACTGATCATTAAATGGAAGTATCATCAAGATTGGGTGAAAAAATGTTAGCTGAGATTTCAGGAAACTCGTAGTTTTTGGAAGCTTGGCAACCCTTTCAATGAAAGGGATTCTCGTCAGTCTCTGCTTGGGGCTACTTCAATAGCACACAAACCATAGCTTTAGAACTTGGAACTACATTATTGTGCCAAGTTTCAAAGAGCTAGCACAAACCGTGTTTGATTTAGAGTTCCAACTACATGTATCCATATAGGAGAAAACAGAGTGAAACCTAAACATGAAAACGGTTACTGCAAAGGAACGGTTTAACCTAGAAGAACGAAATTTGGAGAGCCAAGTGGGATTCGTGTACTGATCACTACCTGCAAGTATCATCAAGATTGGGTGAAAAAATGTTTGCTGAGATTTAAGGAAACTCGTAGTTTTTTGGAAGCTTGATAACCCCTTTCAATGAAAGGGATTCTCGTCAGTCTCTGCTTGGGGCTATTTCAAAAGCACACAAATCATAGCGACAGAACTTGAACTACATTATTGTGCCAAGTTTCAAAGAGCTAGCACAAACCGTGTTTGATTTAGAGTTCCAACTACATGTATCCATATAGGAGAAAACAGAGTGAAACCTAAACATGAAAACGGTTACTGCAAAGGAACGGTTTAACCTAGAAGAACGAAATTTAGTGAGCCAAGTGGGATTCATGTACTGATCACTACCTGCAAGTATCATCAAGATTGGGTGAAAAAATGTTTGCTGAGATTTCAGGAAACTCGTAGTTTTTTGGAAGCTTGGCAACCCCTTTCAATGAAAGGGATTCTCGTCACTATCTGCTTGGGCTACTTCAATAGCACACAAACCATACCGATAGAACTTGGAACTACATTATTGTGCCAAGTTTCAAAGAGCTAGCACAAACCGTGTTTGATTTAGAGTTCCAACTACACGTATCTATATAGGAGAAAACAGAGTGAAACCTAAACATGAAAACGGTTACTGCAAAGGAACGTTTTAACCTAGAAGAACGAAATTTAGTGAGCCAAGTGGGATTGGTGTACTGATCATTAAATGGAAGTATCATCAAGATTGGGTGAAAAAATGTTTGCTGAGATTTCAGGAAACTCGCATATTTTTGGGAGCCTCCAACCACTTTCAATGAAAGTGATTCTCGTCAGTCTCTGCTTGGGGCTACTTCAATAGCACACAAACCATAGCGATAGAACTTGGAACTACATTATTGTTCCAAGTTTCAAAGAGCTAGCACAACCGTGTTTGATTTAGAGTTCCAACTCCATGTATCCATGTAGGAGAAAACAGAGTGAAACCTAAACATGAAAACGGTTACTGCAAAGGAACGTTTTAACCTAGAAAAACGAAATTTAGTGAGCCAAGTGGGATTCGTGTACTGATCACTACCTGCAAGTATCATCAAGATTGGGTGAAAAATTGTTTGCTCAGATTTCAGGAAACTCGTAGTTTTTTGGAAACTTGGCAACCCCTTTCAATGAAAGGGATTCTCGTCAGTCTCTGCTTGGGGCTACTTCAATAACACACAAACCATAGCGATAGAACTTGGAACTACAATATTGTGCCAAGTTTCAAAGAGCTAGCACAAACCGTGTTTGATTTAGAGTTCCAACTACATGTATCCATATAGGAGAAAACAGAGTGAAACCTAAACATGAAAACGGTTACTGCAAAGGAACAGTTTAACCTAGAAGAACGAAATTTAGTGAGCCAAGTGAGATTCGTGTACTGATCACTACCTGCAAGTATCATCAAGATTGGGTGAAAAAATGTTTGCTGAGATTTCAGGAAACTCGTAGGTTTTTGGAAGCTTGGCAACCTCTTTCAATGAAAGGGCTTCTCGTCAGTCTCTGCTTGGGGCTACTTCAATAGCACACAAACCATAGCTTTAGAACTTGGAACTACATTATTGTGCCAAGTTTCAAAGAGCTAGCACAAACCGTGTTTGATTTAGAGTTCCAACTTCATGTATCCATATAGGAGAAAACAGAGTGAAACCTAAACATGAAAACAGTTACTGCAAAGGAACGGTTTAATCTAGAATAACGAAATTTGGTGAGCCAAGTGAGATTCGTGTACTGATCACTACCTGCAAGTATTATCAAGATTGGGTGAAAAAATGTTTGCTGAGATTTCAGGAAACTCATAGTTTTTTGCAAGCTTGGCAACCCTTTCAATGAAAGTTATTCTCGTCAGTCTCTGCTTGGGGCAAGTTCAATAGCACACAAACCACAGCGTTAGAACTTGGAACTACATTATTGTGCCAAGTTTCAAAGAGCTAGCACAAACCGTGTTTGATTTAGAGTTCCAACTACATGTATCCATATAGGAGAAAACAGAGTGAAACCTAAACATGAAAACGGTTACTGCAAAGGAACGGTTTAACCTAGAAGAACGAAATTTGTGAGCCAAGTGGGATTGATGTACTGATCATTAAATAGAAGTATCATCAAGATTGGGTAAAAAATGTTTGCTGAGATTTCAGGAAACTCGTAGTTTTTTGGAAGCTTGGAAACCCCTTTCAATGAAAGGGATTCTTGTCAGTCTCTGCTTGTGGCTACTTCAATAGCACACAAACCATAGCGATAGAACTTGGAATTACATTATTGTGCAAGTTTCAAAGAGCTAGCACAAACCGTGTTTGATTTAGAGTTCCAACTAAATGTATCTCTATAGGAGAAAACAGAGTGAAACCTAAACATGAAAACGGTTACTGCAAAGGAACAGTTTAACCTAGAAGAACGAAATTTGGTGAGCCAAGTGGGATTGATGTACTGATCATTAAATGGAAGTATCATCAAGATTGGGTGAAAAAATGTTTTGCTGAGATTTCAGGAAACTCGTAGTTTTT
>NW_027553806.1:0-29956 GCF_045843805.1 Urocitellus parryii
AATACACTCCCTCCACTGGGTTCCGCATGCCAATTCTCAGAACCCTGCGAGAACTCAATGGGAACTCCAAAGTAGCGGGCACCCGAGGCAGCAGGATCCGCCCTAATCCTGGAGCTGCCCTATTCCCAGCAGGATCCTCCCTATTCCCCCCCCTCCAGCAGGGTCACCTTTCAACCATACCCTCTGGCAAAATGACAGGTGTCATTCCGACTAAACTGTGGCTCTCAACACTAGGAGAAGGGAGGCTCAACTATTTGGGATGTTAATGGTTATTAGAGTTGGGATAATTTGGGGGCATGATGTTTAGGGTGATTGTGAAGAAAAGTGGGTCCTGGTATTAAGGAAATGATGAGTACATGCAAATGAACTTTTCCAGGATACCAGAAGGCTATGATGTCTTCACACCTCTTCCAGTTAAGCAGTTGCTCATTTCAGCAGCAATTGCTCGCAGTGTCCTTCTGTATGGGAGCAGGGAGAGCATTCACAACAGAAACAGCCACCCTCATTTACACTAAGTGAAATGGCACAGAACAGAAGGATAGGCTATGAGCTCCTAGGAGGCGAAAGCCAAGGACTGCTTCCTGTCTTTGAATTTCCAACCTTCATCATCATGATGGAAGCTGATATGTGTTCTGTAATTATTACTAGTCTGAAATTACTAGTCAAATAAAAGGGGTAAACTTAACTACATGCACTCTTACTAAAAAAAAAGAGAGAGAGATTAACAGCCTACTCAGGGATGGATGAGATAAAGTGTGTGACTGAACACAGAAACACATAAATCAAGCTTGTGGAAACACATGAATCAATCCATAAGTAGGTGGTGAGGTGGTGCAGGTGGTAACTTTGGTGGAGAGAAAGAAATAGCAATTTAGATTTTTTTTTTTTTTAGATGAAATCTTGCTATGTTGCCCAGGCTGGTCTGAAACTTTTGGCCTTAAGTAATCCTCCCACCTCAGCCTCCCAAGTAGCTAGGGCTATAGGTGCATGCCACCATGCCTGGCTTAATGCATTTCTGATAAATAAGAATGAATCCTAGAATAAACATAAAAAATGGACAGTAAGATATAGCAGGAGGAAAATGGAAAAGGGACTCAAAGATTCACTGTGCATGCTGGGGGAATATCAACTACTCTGGGAAATTTCCATGAGTCCAAAATATGGTAAAAATTCAAGTATATCTGTGTGGGAGAAATGCATATGCAGCATAGCTTCCACTTCAGTAGGGCTGGAATTAGGATAGCAGGAGGCCATAAGCTGGTCATACCACCATGCTTGCCAAGGCCTGGGGTCCTTTCCAAAGCAATGAAATTATAGGTGTGAAATGAATTTGAGCTATTTTCTCCAAAACATATCACAGAAATCACAAGAGGATGCAAAAGATGACTTCCTCCCATTGAAATGGCTAAAACAAAAGTGATAAAAATAAACTCATAGTTAAAAATATCCAAGGATTGGTAGGGCAACAGGCTATCATTACTCAGAATCTGGCCTGCAATTAAAGACATCCAAAAGGTTGCAAATTGCTGACTTCTTCCCCAATTTCACATTTTATCCCGCTAATTCTACTTACAGAAGGCAAGACTTACCAAAGAAACTTCCTTATGGCTAAGATTCCCATAGGATGAGTGGGACACTCACTAATGTTTTTGACATTCTGAATTCTTGCAGTTTCTATTTCTAAGTTCATTAGTTTTGACAGAACCACAAAGGAAATTGTTTTAATGTGTTGAATGTAAACTATATTCAATAACTCATAACTGTCAGATGTATGACTATTGTTGTCATTATTAACTTCATTATGAACTTCTACTATGACTGGAGATAATTTCAGAGGATAATGTCATGTTTTAAATTTTAGGTAGGGATGTGGATTGCTGGCTGAGCCCAACTTGGTTGCCTGGTTTGTCTTTTAGATGCCATCTTTGGATGCTTTTCTTTTCGGCCTGTTTAGCAGAGAGTGAAGAGAGAAGATGGGAGTTCAAATCTAGAGGAATGTAGATTTATTTGTCTTTTTCTTTCTTATTTCAGCATGGTCGATTGAACTGAGGCCCTTGCATGTGCTAGGCAAATGCTTTATCACTGATCTATATCCGAGATTTCTTGAAAATAGGATATAAATGCTTTACCTTTTAGAGTTTTCAGTTAGTAGTTAATCAGTTAGTGTCTCTAAACCACACCATTTAATTAATGTTAAGACTTTAAGGAGAATGCCAAAGAGGGGAAAGAAACATCTATCAAATATTATGTTAATTAAGTAAAATTATGTGCATAGGAAGCTAGGATTCAGACCACAAGCATTTATTCTGCCAGCCTGTTTCCTTCACCATACAATTTCTAATGGTGAAAGGTTTCCATGCTTCCTTTTTGACCTGGTTGGGATAGCTGTTCACAATCTTGAGGCCAGAGGGACAGGTGTCTGAAGTCTACTTCCCCAGTAGCATCAAGCTAAGGCCAGTTAGAGTGCTTTGTGACCTCTCAGTAGGATTTCATCTTTGCTTTCTGCTGCAGAGATCTGCAGTGGGTTCGGGGGCCATCAGCCTGCATGACACACGTCTTCACCTGTTACCTGAAGTTGGTAACAACTATCTCCAGTAGCTGATGTGAGAATACAAGTAAGATAATGAGGTGTATGAACCACTAATCATGATGTCTGGTCATTAAGAGAAGATACCATCATGAGTCTAGTTTGACCAAGGTTTGTTATTACAAAACATCTGACCAGTGTAGTAGCAGGACCCAAGATGGTGATATTACACATTTCAATCATTTGGTTATGAAGCCTTTGTATATATTTACAAGACCTATGATTTTTCTTTATTTTTTTTTCATTTATTCTGTGAGTTCTGATATTTGTATAGAAACAAAACTAATTTTTGAGACCAGATCTCTAATATATGCTGTTGCATTCTCATGAGTAAGAGTTACCTTAAAATATTCAGAATTTCAGCTCTCTCAGGGAGTACATTAAATTTTCAGGAGACCAGCTTGTGCCTGCCCCAAGGGTCACGATGGGGATAACATGAGATAAACATGGAAATGTTGAGTGGGAGGATTCTCTGTGACAGCTCTGATGTGGAGAGTCATTGATGTGGGTCACAGAGGTGACAGGCCAGGCCATGCAGAGTCATGCAGCATAGAGAAAGCTCTCTGCATCTTGTCTCTTGTGGCCACTTAAAATTTTCCTAAATTAAAACACTGTGATGAATAATGACTGTCCTATTTAATAATTTGTTAATATCCTTTATAGTTTCAGGAGAAGGTTATTTGAGAAAGTTTTATTTTTTTGTATTGTAAATTTTATTTTAAAATAAAATTCAATTTAGTGTCTTTCTTTTGTATCAAATGTCTTCCACTAGAGGGTTCATGCCGTGTTTTTCCCTTTTGTATGGAATTACACATTGTATATAAAGGGGAAATACGTCACTAGCAGAGTGACGTATTTGGATTTCATTGCAGACCAAGAGGAAGGACAAATGATACCAGCTTACCCTGTTGGTCCTGTATCTGGATGACTATGATGGGGTCTGAGTGCTGGTCATGCACGTATTCCATTGCTGCTTTCTGCACTGCTGTGTGCCAGCGACACAAGCTAGTCCTTAGGGTTAGCATAGCGGCCAATCCTTTCTTGATGGACCATGGAGGAGAACCATGGATTCACCTATAAATCATCACCTCAAATATGTTTTTATGAAAAAAAATCAGATTTTGGCACCTATAGCTTGAGTCCTGCATGCTCAAGCCTGAGAAACCCGTGATGAAACAAATTCTGCTTCAGGAGGCAGTAGTCCTGCTTCACTCAGGGCACCGGAAGCTTAAAAATTTGCCACATAACAGCTCAGTATGGAGCATTTGGCACACACTGTTCCGTTTATTCCCCACCCAGTTCTGTGAGATCTGTGGTGGATGGCTTGAATGTTTCCCTTGTCATCCTGTTCTGCATAGGCGGGAAAGATAGAGTCCACTTTCCCACACTACACTGCAGAAAGGATACTGAAAGAGGTTTATTTTTCCAATAAGAAATCTTGATGCAGATTTGGAGGGCAGGCATGATGTGGGTGCTGCCCTTCAGGTTGACCTTTTGGTAAGCACAGTTAGAGACAGTGTTTTTTTTTAATCGTCAGCAGTCCAATGTCCTGTCAATTGTGGATACCTATAGGTACACTATGCTGGGGCATCCCTTGGGGTTTGTGTTTTGCTTACCTGTGGATCAGCAGGTATGGCCTAGCTGCATCTCGTGCAGGGGCTTCCTGCTTCTGGAGCACAGTATACCATACTTCCTGAAGCCAGCAGCTCCCCTGAGGGTCTGGTTTCTCAGTTCTGGGCACCAATCCCAGAGGTGAAGACCAGAGCCAGTCACTCTGGCTCTGTCAATAGTTCAGTAAGCCCTCAGTTCTCTGTATGGGATTCCTTATTGCTTTATTAGTGAAAATAATTTTCCCCCTGAAACTGAACTGCCTGATAAGGATAGGAATTATTATTTTGGTTCGTAAATGAAGAATTGGGTCACAGTAAGGTTAAGAGCAAATAACAAAAACATGTCAGAGGACAGATTTAAATTCAGGTCTGTTATCTCCAAAGATAATGTTTTACAGTATACCTTTAGACTGCTTTCAAAGCAAGTCTGAACTAATAAATATTAAAGAAGCATAACAATAATAGAGAATATAATCTTAAAAACTATGCCTTCCTGAACATACTGGGTGCTATTAAAGTCTAACAAATATTCCTAAAATTGCATTTTTCTCTTTCAGAAAACAAGATAAAACACAAAAATCAAAAATGTGAGGAAACTTTATAGGCAGTTAAGAAGAAAAGTGGAATAAAAACCAGGGGTGTGTGCTACCACTGCATCTTCTCTGCCTTGGGGGAGGTTGCTGTTGTAGCTTGTAGTTCAAGGACTTGTGCATTAATGCTTATACCAGGTAAGGATATGAAGTGTGTCTTTGGGCCCTGGAGAAGTGCATATTTGAAAATGAGATTCGTACATCAAGTCAAAAACAGGTAAAGGACTAAACCCTCAGTAAAATCCTATCTATCTAAACCTGAGCTCTAAATCTGAGATTCATAATATTCTGTCTGTGACTAACAATGAGTTAGGGTTGAAATGTTTACTACTGAAGTAGTACATTAATTCCTGAATAGAAAAATTAACATACAGAATGGTCCTAGATCACATTTTTATGGATATCTGGAAGGAGAAAAATGCAAGCCTTATATGGGGGTACAAGTTCTCACATGATTCCCATAGCTAAAATTCTGATGATGAAGAAGTCACAATCTGCAGTTATAAAGGACAAGAGAAAATAACAAGAATGAGAGGTAATAAATTGTAGGATTAGATTTTTCTTCAAAAGCTTCACAGGGCAAAACTACCAAATAAACATTTTTTAAAAGTCTTGAATGGGGGCTGGGGTTGTGGCTCAGTGATAGAGTGCTCATCTAGCATGTGTGAGGCCCTGGGTTCAATCCTCAGCACCACATTAAAAAAAATAAAATAAAGGTATTGTGTCCAACTACTTCTATAAATAAGTATTTTTTTAAAAAAGTCTTAAATGGTTAAAAACATACACGATAAAATTTTTAAACTCTTAGAGCATTTGCGGGTAAATGGATGAATTGGAGAATATCGTGCTAAGCGAAATAAGCCCATCTCAAAAAACCAGGGGCTGAATGGGTTTTGTCTGATAGGTGGATGCTGATCCATGTGTCAGGGGTGTGTGCATGGGATAAATGGAGGAAATTTGGATGGGACAAAGGGTAGTAGGGAGGGGTAGGAAATATGGTGGAATGAGACAGACATCATTACCCTGGCTACATGTATGATCGCACTAATTGTGTGACTGTACTTCATGTACAGAGAAATGAAAAATTCCTCTCCATTCATGTACAATGAATTAAAAACTTTCTACTGTTATGTATAACTGATTATAACTAATAACTAACTAACTAAATAATTAAATAAAATCAGTCTTTGCTACTGACTTTTCTTTTGTATAGCAATTTACAAAGTACTTAAGTGCAAAGTATTGCTATTCATCTGAATGTCACACCACCCTCAAACATCAACTGAGGCATTGACTAGTGTCCTGTTGCTACAGAGAAAGAAGCCGAAGCTTTCCAAAGTTACATGATTTATTCAGCTAGCAGGAGAAATGCTGAAGTCAGGCTTCTGACTCTGAATCCAGGATAACTGGCCACAAAATTAGTGGCAATAGAGACCCAGTTTAAAACATGTAAATCTGTAGTACTTGAGCCAGCATTTTCTAACCAGGTGAAATATATTGAACAACATAATTGTGGCTAGTTATGCCTTAAACGAGTTATAGTTTTCTTCTTATAGGTTTTGCTTCAAAATAGGAGGCCCTTCAGAAAAAGATTACAGAATCAATGGTTCTGCAGTATCATATATATTTTTCCCACTCCTGTGACAGAATGACTGCTCTTAGTTATTTTTATGAGATGGTTTGCTCATGGAGACATTGATATTGAATTGTGGGTTTCACTTCCAGATGCATATGAGAATTAACCTGAGAGGAATCCATTCAAAGATTACTAATTCCTTGTTCATCTCTCTCCCCTTAACTAGTTGTTTCAGAATCTTTGGGGTCCCCTTGGAGGGGAATCCCATGGCCTCCTTGTCTGTAAGAAACAGACTTTATATTTCTTCATAGAGTCCATCTGAATGTTGATCCATAGGTTCCCCATGTCACTGGAAGGTTTAGAATGATTGCATCAGGAAATATCAGAGACAAGAAAAGTTTGAAAAAAATGATACTGTGATACAGTATAGAAGGCAACACCACATACCACTTTCCAGAGAGGAATGTGGATTGGCAAATCACAAAGATGTGTGCTGTTCCCTTGCTGCAAGTCACTAAGGTGTTTTGAAAGCAGGTTTATTGATCTGCAAAGTGAGAAGTTTGAATAAAGCATTTGAATCATATTTCAGACCAAATAATGATTTATTTCAACACATGTCAAAATGAGTTTTTGAAGTTACTGAATTGTTTTCATTGAATAGACAATTCAGTGAAAAGGTTTTTATTAATCAGTTTGGATGATGATTATAGAAACCATTATCTCTAAGATCAAGATCATGTCCTTTATATAATTCCAGACAGAAAGTTCTTTACTTGGCTCTAAAATTAGAATGAGACCTTTTTGCAAACCACAAAACCCAACCAATGTCAAGTGGACTCTACACTGGAGTCTTTCCAAGGACAATGAACTTACTAAGTGTTATTTTAAATTGCTTTGCAGCATAATTCACTGTCCAAGTGAATCTAATTGTGGAATTTATATTTTTTCATAAAATCTAAATCTGTGTATAAATATTCCCAAGCCATCATTTCAGATTGTCTTGTGGTAGAGAGTTTGCCTTGCAACTTTGCAACAATATCTATGCCATGCAGGTCAGATGGCATGACTACAGTTAAGGTAGTTTTGAATCTTTATCTATTAGTTTCAATGTCATTTAAAAATTTACACCTGAAGTCAGGTGCTGTGGTATATGACTATAATCTCAGCAGCTCAGGAGGATGGGGCAGGAGGATCACAAGTTCAAAGCCAGGCTCAGCAACTTAGTGAGACCCTGTCTCAAAATAAAAAGAGCTGGAAATGGAGCTCAGTGGTTAAGAGCCCCTACATTTAATCCCTGTCACAAACAAAACAAAAACAAAACAAAACAAAACAAGAATAAAATCACATCAAAAAACCCAACCCTGAACTTCCTCCCTTCCTCTCTTCCTCATCACAAAATATCTATGTCTTGTTTTTCTATTAGTATGTATTCAGTATATTTCTACCTAAAATTACATTTTACAAAATGTTTGCAGTTTTGAGAAAGATGAGAGAGAGAGAGAGCGAGAAGAAGAAGAAGAAGAAGAAGAAGAAGAAGAAGAAGAAGAAGAAGAAGAAGAGGAGGAGGAGGAGGAGGAGGAGGAGGAGGAGGAGGAGGAGGAGGAGGAGGAGGAGGAGGAGGACAGGGGAGGGGAGGGGAGGGGAGGGGAGGGGAGGGGAGGGACTCGTGTACCTTCTTAGTCATAGGATTCATGTAACCTAAATGGAAATAAGGAGTTCTAACTCCTTCTCTCTCTCTCTCTCTCTCTCTCTCTCTCTCTCTCTCTCTCTCTCACACACACACACACACACACACTTCAAGATTTAATGTCAATGATATACAGTAAAAATGAAACCAATGCATAAAGCTCTATATTCAGCATGTTAAGATTTATGTGAACTCATTCTCTGTCTAGCTCACTGTCCATATGGGGATTACAGGTCTGCCCTCTGGAAGCTAAGTGGAGGGGGTGAGACAGAGTTACAGATGGATACACTGTGATACCCTGTGGTGTGTGCTATTTGGAGATGAGCATAAAGCTGGTGAGTATGCTTGGAGGACAGAGTAACTAACTCAGGGGGTGTAGAGTTATTTTCTCTGTGAGAGAGACATTTAAAGTAGTTTTGTAAGAAAGAAGAAAAGAGGGAGGGACATTTCAGAGGCTAGGAAGTTCATGATCCTGAAAAGGCATAAAATATCCAAGAAATCTAAAACATCACACAGCCCTTTTCTTACCCAGGTCTCCTCCCTCAAGTGGCCATGCCCTGAGACCCATTTGCTACTTATACTGGGATTCTCCTAAGTTTTTGTGTGCCAGGCATAAGGCCACCTGCAAGTTCTAATAAATGCAGAGTGGATGAAGCTACAGATGTATGCCTGACTCTATCACTAGGTGTTGTGCACTTTGATCAGAAGCTTTGAAAACATTTACCTATGTTGTGTGGTTACAGCCATACAAACCACCTGAGGCTTGGGTATAGTTATCATCTGCTGCTGATGGATTGGAAGTATGAGGGTTTGGTGAGGCTGCTAAATGCAAAGACAATATAAAAAAATCACTTGAAACTACATCTATCAGGAAAACACTATCAGTAAAATTTAGAATTTTGCCATTTAAAGTAACATTAAAAATATCAAGGGGCTGGGGATATGCCTCAAGCGGTAGCATGCTCAGCTGGTGTGCACGGGGCACTGGGTTCAATCCTCAGCACCACATAAAAATAAAATAAAGATGTTGTATCCACCGAAAACTAAAAAATAAATATTAAAAACTCTCTCTCTCTTTAGAAAAATATCAAGAACCAGACAATAGAATGAATTTGGCATAACTTTCCTATGTTCATTTATGAATACAAGACTAATATAACTCCATCTCATATACAACCACAAGAATGGGAAGTTATACTTCAGGTATGTACAGTATGTCAAAATATATTCTACTTTCATATATAACTAAAAAGAACAAATTTAAAAAATTTAAAATTAAAAAATTTTAAAAAGGCAAAATAATCAAGAACTTAGTAATAAATCTAACAAAAGAATATACAAGACTTCTACAGAGAAAAAACATTCAACAATCACTTTGTTTTCATACATTACAGCAGATTTGCCTACATGGAGATGTACTCCCTGTTCATTGATTGGAAGATTCAATAAAGATGTCAATACAAATCTTCGTCAAAATCCCAGCAGATGTTGCAAAGAACCTTTTACATTATTGAAAAATTTTATATTAAGATGCAAAGTTCTTCCAATTGCAAAGACAAACATGGATAGAAGCCTAGCTGTAACTGTTATCAGCAGTAGTTATAAAATTTTAATAAACTTACCTTAAGAGTAGATGTAAATATACCATGAGCACAGTACTGAAAATCCAGAAACTGACCCAGTGACACTGGCATAGGACAGAACTGGCACCAAAAACTCCGTGGTGTTGGGGCATTTAGTATTCACATGGCACAAGTAGAAGCTCTTGTCACACTGTATAAGAAAGTCAATTCAAGAAAAAAAGTACAAAAAATTTTATATATATATATATATATATATACACACACACACACACACACACACACACACACACACATACTCTAAAGCTTTACAAGACAATATAGAACATTTTCCCCCTTCATTATGTGGAAACACATCTTTTTAAAAAAATTTATTTATTTTTGCATAACAATTCTTAATACAGCATTATACCATAATTTATCATATTTCTGATTATATATAAGGTATGTTGACACCAAATTCACATCTTCATACATGTATTTTGTATAATGATGAGGGTCTCTTTCACCATCTATGCTATTCCCCTTCTCCTTCCCTTTCCCTCCACCCTGTTCCCTATCTAGAGGTAATCTTCTTCCCTTGCTCTACTCCCAACCGCATTTTGAGTCACCCCCCCACACCTTATATCAGAGAAGCATTCGGCATTTGTTTTTGTTGGGATTGGCTAACTTCACTTAGCATAATCTTCTCTAATGCCATCCATTTTCTTGCAAATGCCATGATTTTATTCTTTTTTATTGCTGAGTAATATTCCATTGTGTATAAATGCCACATTTTTTTTCATCCATCCATCCACTGAAGGACATCTAGGTTGGCTCCACAGTTTAGCTATTGTGAATTGTGCTGCTATAAACATTGATGTGGCTGTGTCTCTGTAGTATGCTGTTTTTAGGTCCTTTGGGTATAGTCCAAGAAGAGGAATAGCTGGGTCAAATGGTGGTTCCATTCCCAATTTTCCAAGGAACCTCCATACTGCTTTCCAAATTGGCTACAGCAATTTGTAGACCCATCAGCAGTGTATGAGTGTACCTTTTTCCCTGCATCCTTGCCAGCACTTGTTGTTGTTTGACTTCATAATGGCTGACATTCTTACTGGAGTGAGATGGTATCTTAGAGTAGTATTAATTTGCATTTCTCTGGATTGCTAGAGATGATGAGCATTTTTTTGGTATATTTGTTAATTGATTGTATATCCTCTTCTGAGAAGTGTCTGCTTAGGTCCTTGGCCCATTTATTGATTGGATTATTTGTTTTTTTGTTGCTTATCTTGTTGAGCTCTTTATATATCCTAGAGATTAGAGCTCTATCTGATGTGTGAGGGGTAAAAATTTGTTCCCAGGATGTAGGCTCCCTATTTACCTCACATATTATTTATTTTGCTGAGAAAAAACTTTTTAGTTTGAATCCATCCCATTTGTTGATTCTTGGTTTTAATTCTTGTGCTATAGGCATCTTATTAAGGAAGTTGGGGCCTAGCCCCAAGTGATGGAGATTAGGGCCTACTTTTTCTTCTATTAGATGCAGAGTCTCTGGTTTAATCACTAGCTACTTCATCCATTTTTGAGTTAACTTTTGTGCATAGTGAGAGATAGGGATTCAATTTCATTTTGTTGCCTATGTATTTTCAGTTTTCCCAGCACCATTTGTTGAAGATGCTATCCATTCTCCAGTGCATGCTTTTGGCACCTTTGTCTAATATAAGGTAGTTGTAATTTTGTGGATTGGTCTCTGTGTCCTCTATTCTGTACCATTGGTCTACCAGCCTGTTTTGGTGCCAGTACCATGCTGTTTTTGTTCCTATTGCTCTGTAGTATAGTTTAAGGTCTGGTATAGCAATACCACCTGTTTCACTCTTCCTGCTTAGAATTGCTTTAGCTATTCTGGGTCTTTTATTTTTCCAGATGAATTTCATGATTCCTTTTTCTATTACTATGAGGAATGCCATTGGGATTTTGATTGGAATTACATTGAATCTGTATAGTGCTTTTGGTAGTATGGTCATTTTGATAATATTAATTCTGCTTATCCATGAGCAAGGTAGATCTTTCCATCTTCTAAGGTCTTATTCTATTTCTCTCTATAGGGTTCTATAGTTTTCATTGTAAAGATCTTTCACCTCTCTTGTTGATTCCCAAGTATTTTTTTTTAGGATATTGTGAATGGGGTAGTTTTCCTCATTTCCTTTTCAGAAGATTTGTCACTGATAAACAGAGATGCCTTTGATTTATGGGTGTTAATTTTATATCCTGCCACTTTGCTGAGTTTATTTACTAGTTCTAAAAGTTTCTTGGTAGAGTTTTATTAGGTCTTCTATGTATAGAATCATATCATCAGCAAATAGTGCTAGCTTAAGTTCTTCTTTTCCTATAGTTATTCCTTTAATATCTTTTGTCTGTCTAATTGCTCTGGCCAGTGTTTCAAGAACTATGTTGAATAGAAGTGGTGAGAGAGGGAATCCCTCTCTTGTTCCAGATTTTAGAGAGAATGTCTTCAGTTTTTTTCTGTTTAGAATGATGCTGGCCTGAGGTGTAGCATAGACAGCTTTTACAATATTAAGGTAAGATCCTGTTATCCCTAGTTTTTCTAGTGTTTTAAAAATGGGTTCGGTATTTTGTCAAATGCTTTTTCTGCGTCTATCAAGATGATCATATGGTTCTTATCTTTAAGTCTATTGATGTGATGAATTACATTTATTGATTTCCGTATGTTGAACCAAACTTGCATCCCAGGGATGAATCCCACTTGATCATGGTATACGATCTTTTTGATATGTTTTTGTATCTGATTTGCCAGAATTTTATTGAGGATTTTTGCATCTACATTCATTAGAGATATTGGTCTGAAGTTTTCTTTCTTTGAGGTGTCTTTGTCTGGTTTTGGAATCAGGGTGATATTGGCAAGTACTCCCTCTTTTTCTATTTCCTGAATTAGACTGAAGAGTATTGGTACTAGTTCTTCTTTAAAGGTCTTGTAAAACTCTGCTGTATACCCATCCGGTCCTGGGCTTTTCTTGGTTGGTAATCTTTTGATGGCTTCTTCTATTTCCTCACTTGATATTGGTCTGTTTAAGTTGTGTATATCTTCCTGACTCAATCTGGGCAGATCATATGACTTAAGAAATTTATCGATGCCTTCACTATCTTCTATTTTATTAGAGTATAAAGTTTCAAAATAATTTCTAATTATCTTCTGTATTTCTGTAGTTTCTGTTGTGATATTGCCTTTTTCATCCTGTATGCTAGTAATTTGGGTTCTCTCTCTTCTTCTCTTCGTTAGCATGGCTAAGGGTCTGTCAATCTTATTTATTTTTTCAAAGAACCAACTTTTAGTTTTGTCAATTTTTTCAATTGTTTCTTTTATTTCTATTTCATTAATTTCAGCTCTGATTTTAATTATTTCTTGCCTTCTACTGCATTTGCTGCTGATTTGTTCTTTTTCTAGGGCTTTGAGATGTAGTGTGAGGTCATTTATTTGTTGGCTTTTTCTTCTTTTAAGGAATGAACTTCATGCAATGAATTTTCCTCTTAGTACTGCTTTCATAGTGTCCCAGAGATTTCGATATGTTGTGTCTGAGTTTTCATTTACCTCCAAGAATATTTTAATATCCTCCTTGATGTCTTCTGTAACCATTGTTCATTCAGTAACATATTGTTCATTCTCCATGTGATGTAGGAATTGTTTTTTCCTTATTTTATCATTGATTTCCAATTTCATTCCATTATGATCAGATAAAATGCCTGGTAGTATCTCTACTCCTTTGTATTTGCTAAAAGTTGTCCTGTGACATAATATATGGTCTATTTTTAAGAAGGATCCATGTGCTGCTTAGAAAAAAGTGTATCCTCTTGATGTTGGTTGATATATTCGATATACGTCAATTAAGTCTAAGTTATTAATTATGTTATTAAGTTCTATAGTTTCTTTATTCACCTTTTGTTTGGAAGATCTGTCCAGAGGTAAGAGAGGTGTGTTAAAGTCACCAATGATTATTGTGTTGTGGTCTATTTGACTCTTGAACTTGAGAAGAATTTGCTTGATGAACATAGCTGCACCATTGTTTGGGGCATATATATTAATGATTGTTATGTATTGTTGGTGTATGTTTCCCTTGAGCAGTGTGTAGTGTCCTTCTTTATCCCTTTTGATTAACTTTGGCTTGAAGTATATTTTATTTGATATGAGGATGGACACCCCTGCTTGCTTCCAAGTTCCATGTGAGTGGTATGATTCTTCCCAACCCTTCACCTTCAGTCTGTGTATGTCTTTTCCTATCACATGAGTCTCCTGTAGGCAGCATATTGTTGGATCTTTTTTTAATCCAGTCTACTAGCCTATGTCTTTTGATTGGTGAGTTTAAGCCATTAACATTTAAGGTTACTATTGAGATATGGTTTGTATTTCCAGCCATATTTGTTTATTTTTATTATTTAACTTGATTTGTTTTTCCTCTATGATTAGTTTTTCCTTTACTATACTACCTCCCACTGATGGTTTTCATTGTTATTTTTCATTTCCTCTTCCTGTAATGTTTTGCCAAGGATGTTTTGAAGCACCAGTTTTCTTTTTTTTTTTAATTTTATTTTTTTTATTGGTTGTTCACAACATTACAAAGCTATTGACATATCATATTTCATACATTAGATTGAAGTGGGTTATGAACTCCCAATTTTACCCCAAATGCAGATTGCAGAATCACATCGGTTACACATCCACAATTTTACATAATGCCCAATTAGTAATTGTTGTATTCTGCTACCTTTCCTATCCCCTACTATCCCCCCCTCCCCTCCCCTCCCATCTTCTCTCTCTACCCCGTCTACTGTAATTCATTTCTCTCCTTGTTTATTTTCCCATTCCCCTCACAACCTCTTATATGTAATTTTGTATAGCAATGAGGGTCTCCCTTCATTTCCATGCAATTTCCCTTTTCTCTCCCTTTCCCTCCCATCTCATGTCTCTGTTTAATGTTAATCTTTTCTTCCCGCTCTTCCTCCCTGCTCTGTTCATAGTTGCTCTCATTATATCAAAGAAGACATTTGGTATTTGTTTTTTAGGGATTGGCTAGCTTCACTAAGCATAATCTGCTCTAGTGCCATCCATTTCCCTGCAAATTCTATGATTTTGTCATTTTTAATTGCTGCATAGTACTCCATTGTGTATAGATGCCACATTTTTTTATCCATTCATCTATTGAAGGGCATCTGGGTTGGTTCCACAGTCTAGCTATTGTGAATTGAGAAGCACCAGTTTTCTAGCTGCAAATTCTTCTAACTTTTGTTTATCATGAAAGGTTTTTATTTCATCCTCAAACCTGAAGCTTAATTTTGCTGGATACAAGATTCTTGGTTGAAACCCATTGTCTTTCAGTGTTTGAAGTATGTTGTTCCAGGATCTTCTAGCTTTCAGAGTCTGTGTTGAGAGATCAGCTGTTAACCTAATTGATTTACCCCTAAATGTAATCTGGTTCCTTTCTCTTATGGCTTTTAAAATTCTCTCCTTGTTCTTCAATATAATGTGTCTTGGTGTGGATCTCTTGTGATTTTGCACCTTCAGCATCCTATAGGCTTCCAGGATTTGGATTTCTGTTTCATTCCTCATGTCTGGGAAATTTTCTCTTATTATTTTGTTGAACAACTTGCTCATTCTTTTAGTTTGGACCTCTATACCTTCCTGTATCCCAATAACTCTTAAATTTGATCTCTTTATGCTATCCCATATTTCTTGGATGTTCTGCTTGTGCTTTCTTATCAGTCTCGCTGTGCTGTCTACACTCTTTTCAAGATGATATACTTTGTCTTCGTTATCTGATGTTCTATCATTTAAGTGTTCTACTCTGCTGGTGATACTCTCATTTGAGTTTTTAATTTGGTTTATTATTTCCTTCATTTCCAGGATTTCTATTTTTTTTTTTTTGGTATAACCTCTATCTCCCTGTAGAGTTGATCTTTTGCTTCTTGGATCTGTTTATGTAATTCATTGTCAAAGTGATCTTTCATTGTCTGCATTTGCTTTCTAATGTCTTTCTTGAGACTCCAGATCATCTGAACCCTGTATATCCTGAAATCTTTATCTGAAATTCCTTCTGCCGCAGATGTTACCTCTTTTAATGTTGAATTGTCCTGCCTTGTTTGTGGTCCTTTCTTTCCTTGTCTTCTCATACTGCTCACGTTTCTTTCCAACTCTGTGAAACTGTTGTGTTAATGTTTTTCCCCTATATATTTATATTGCTCTTGTATAGTTCCAAAATCTCTCTTTTGTGAAGAAAGACAATGTTAACAGTTCCCAATATCAATAATACATCATCTATGAGCAAGTTTTCATTATTAATACATTTATAGTTAGACTCCATGTCTACAGATGTTGGCTTTAATTATTATTTAGAATATAGTCATTAGTTTTATAAAAGGCATACCATTTATGGTGGCGTATAGAGAACTGAGGGTCAGGTGAAGGATGTTATGTTAAGGGGGAAAGGAGTGAGGGTATGAGGTTAAAATAACTTAGCAACCTTTGAGGAGAACTCTAAAGAATAGACAGGTGTAATTTACAAAAGAATGTATGAATTCAAACTGCTATCTGTATTTAGAAAATTACCTTATGTATAAATAATAAAAGTTAGGAGGTTGAAAGTGGGATAGAGGGAGGAAGAAAAAAAAATAACAAGGAAAGAAAAAAAGAGAGAGGTAGAAAAAAATAAGAAAAAAAGGAAGGGGGATGTGGGGCAAATGTAATTCCTCTATATTGTATTATTCTGGTGATTCAGTTCTTAAAGTCCTATTTCATGCAAAATTCTTGGTTTCATGTATGTTGAGGTTGTGAGGACCAGAGGGGGAAGAGTAGAGGAGAATGGATGAGAAGGGAGAGAAAAGAAAATAAAAGTAAGAAAGAAAGAAATCTCTTAGAACTCTGTTTTCTTTTCTTGCAGTAGGTGGAGTTGTCCATTCCTAGATTGAGTCTCGGTGCTCAGGGTGGTGGAGGTAGCCAGTGTGAGAGGGCTTGAGCTTCTGCCTGGAGCCTCCTGCTCTTAGTCTCTGAGATGGAAACCAGGTGCCTGTATAGCTGCTGTTCTGTGTTGACAGCTACACCCCCCAAAAGCTTGTGAGAAAAATTTTTAGTTATCACAGCTGGGGGTGGGAGAGTTGGAAACTGGGTACCTGATCAGCTACAGAACTGAGCTGCTAGCCACGCCCACCGATAGATGGTGAGTAAGGTTTTACAGGATGGATTCTGTCTGTTCCCATGTAGGGTGTTTGGTGAGGTCGGGGGTCCTGGGGTAACCTTGTGCTTTGTCCAGAGCTCGGTCTGGTGACCTGCAAGCAAAGACTCTGCGTTCTGTGCCACCTTCCGTCTGCGTCCAGTGCCATGTGGGTCCACCTAGAACCATATCTTAATAAGACACAAAAAGCCTTAATCATAAAACACATGTGAGTACATTAAAGTTGAGAACTTTTACTAATCAGAAAAAAAATAAATAATATTAAAAGAATAAAAAGATAAGGTACCAAGTAGGAGGTGTTTATAATAAAGTAGTAATTTCCAAAACATCTAAATAACTTCCACATATAAATTTAAAAAAAGGACTAGTTGGAGAAAATGGGCAAAAGGCTTGAAGAGATACCCCAAAAGTGAAGATATGCAGATAACCAACAAAAGAGGAAATGGGGCTCTGATCTTCAGAGTAAGAGACAAAATGCAAATTAAAACCTCAGTAAGGTATCATTACATATACAAGTGCACTGGTCAAAAATTAAGTCTGAAAATACAAAGTGTTGACAAGAAAGTAGAGTAATTGATATTCTTTCAGAATGCTTCCAAGAATAAAAACAGTACTGCCACATTGGAAGATAAGTTAGCATCATTTATTCTCTGTGTGGCTCAACCATTCCTCTTTTAAGTATGTATCTCAGAGAAACTTCTGTATATGTGCACCAACATTTATGTGCAAGAACTTTCTTAGCAGTACGTTTGAAATAACCTCAAACACACACACACACACACACACACACACACACACAAACACACCAAAGGCTAGAGTCCTAAATATCTATTTTGAGTAAAAACAGATAAATGAATTGTGGTATGTTTATGATAGACTATCATATGTCAGTGGAAACTAGTAAAATGTAACAAAGCACAGTAATAGTGGAATTGTAGTGTTCAGGGAGGTAAACAAAGCACTAAGTAGTGCTTCCACCTTTGTGGTACACATGGAGTTTCTAATCCAGGCAGAACTGGAACATAAACAAGAGCATGAGAAATGTGAACTCAAAATCAGGATAATGGTGATCTGTGAGGAGAGAGAAATGATCATAGTATGGAAAAGCACACAGAAGACCTCTGGGGCCCTAGGAATAAGATGTGCATATGTGTCATATGCATATCTTTAGATTTCTTGGAGAGTTATATCACATTATATCACATACATTTAGAAAATGGAGTGGGGTTAGATGGGATGTGAGGGCATGAAGGCAGGAATAGTGCCTAGAATAGAGCAATTGCATATGCCACAGAGGAATTGGCTTAAGAGAACAGAGAAATTGAAGTGACTAACATCACTCCTATTCCAAAATCTTCATGTAGGTTACAATATTTGCCTTTCAAAAATGGCAAATAAAATATTCATTTCATAATCCTTAATTAATTTCTCTTTATAAATAGACACATCAAAACCATAAAACAAATATATCACTATTTGGCATCTGTAGATCAGAAAATACTTATTGCTAATAGCATATAATTAGAAAACAGAAGATTATTAACACATGATACCAATTTTAATTTAGTCTTGAAAGTCTGTTGATTTCTTCCCAGACATTACATTAATGTTTGATATTTCTTCATTTCAGGATGATAATTTATACTTTTCTTCACTATTTTAGTACTAATCGTTTTATCCCTTAAACATGGCAAAAAATTGCATTTAATAGTAGACATGAACTGTTAGCATGCATATTTTAAAATAACATTCCAACAAGAAAATAGAAGGAATAAATTACTTCAGAATATGTTGCTTAAGTATATTTTAAGGATCCACCATTTCAATGAAAGGAATATGAAATTATTTAAATTTTGTTTAAATTATATTAATTTTATTGCTTTAAAATTAATAAGAATTTGTTAAACTAAAAATTAATTATATCCATGTAAATGACAGAAGCAGCTGTAGTTTTCTGCTTTTATCATATTATGGACTTAATTCCATTTTATACACACAATCTCAGCAGTTATCATTTGATGACTATTTTTCTTATCCCAACAATATCAAGCACAACCAAATAGCTTAGTTGAGAATATTTTACAATGAAGTTTTGATACCTGAAGTGATTATTATTATTATTGCCACATTTTTCTAGTTAGAAGGATTGATGAATTATTAAGAAATGGATCCATTAAAAAAATCTAATCTTTACCATGAATATAACCTTGTAAGGCCAAAAATAAAAACTTAAGTCAAAAGACTGAAAATAGAAATAGTTCTATATCTCTTGTAAGTTCAAAATTCAATGACTGATGATTTAATTGATACATATGGGTAATTAAATGGTATGGACAATTAGAAATTGAGCATTTACTTTAATTTCTGATAATTTATTCAGTAAAAACTAAAAGTAAAATATGAATATGTAGGGCATATTTCTATGTAAGTGGAGGGTTTGATTTTTTTTGAACATAGATCCTGGGTTCTTAGAGAAGAAGTGAAATACAGCCCACCCCTCAGGTACTATTTAGGAGAAATTGTGGTCACTTCCCAGGAATATGAAATTGTTTTGTCCAAACCCAACAACTGATTCCTTGCTTCTAAATCTATGGGATGCCTCTTAGGTTTACTGAAAACTCTCATTTCCTCCCTTACAAGTACCCACAGGAGTTTCTATTACATTTTTTAATTTTATTTTTAGTTGATATATGTTTGTTATGCATATTTATCAGTACAAAGTGATTATGGAATGATCAAGTCAAGTAATTAGTGTATGGACTGACCATCTCTAACATTTATCATTTATTTGTAGTGAGAACATTCAATATCCTCTCTTTTACCCTTTTGAAATATACAAAGCATTACTGTGAACTGTGGTTGCCCTGCCGAGCAACGGAACACCACAACTTGTTCCTCCTATCTAACTGCTACTATTATTATCTGGGCCTTTCAGATAAGGAAATTGGGGTTCAGAAGAACTAAGATCAGTTGTCCAAAGTTGCAAGCTTGCCCATGTTACAGAAGCAGTCAAATCCAGGGGTCAGACTCCAAGGCCATGATCTTTCCTCTTTGCCTCTATGTGTTTTTGGCAGCTTCCTGAAAGAACTTGTCACATCTCCAGCTCTTTTTATAGAACTCTTTGCTCTCCTCTATAACCTGGCTGTGCCCACCTTGTTTCTCAGCAGTAGTTTCCATCCCCTTCCTGTCCTTTCCTCATTTGGTTCATGTGTAACCTCTTACCCTCCTTGTTGCTCTGCATTTTGCTTTATTAGAGCATGTTTAGAAAATCTATTTGTTGGCTCAAGTCCTCTTCATGTTTTATATTTGGTCTTCAGTCCTGGTGAATGTGCTACTACAGAGCACACGGTCAACCTTATTCCCAGGGGACATTTGTACCATCTGGAATCATTTTGCTCATCACAATTTAGGGAGAGATGCAACAGGCATTGAGTGGATGAAGGCCTGGAATTCTGATAAACACCATATAACGCACAGGCAGCATCCCCAAAATTACGTGGTCCCAAATGACATTAGTACTAAGATGCAGAAACTCTGGTTAACCTGTTGTTGTTCCCATCCTACCAGCCATCTCAAGTTATGCCCTGTTCGCCGTGGATACTAAGCTATGCTATGTTTTCAGTTTCCAAAAGCTTTTCTTGTCTCACATCATTTATCATAAAGTCCATCCAACTGTGGGTCAATGAATGGTTAAGTAGTCTAACAAATATTCTCTGCTCCCTCACATGCACATGCATCTGGAATGGATGGGCACCTAAATAGCTTCCAAAAAAAAAAAAAGATTCAGAAATATTTCTGACTCTACCTCCCTCACTTCCTCCAGGTCCACACATCTTGGTAATGCTGTTTGGCCATTAGATGCAGCTTCTTACAGAAAGGAATCATTTCCTCTCCACTGCTTTAAGCAGGGGTTATATGAAATTATGTGGGGCTTTTTTTAAAATGTAGGGATTCTGCTCTCAAACTTATAGAACAAAAAACTGGCCAAGAAGGGACTAATTGGAGAAAAGGTGAATTATAGAAACTGGATGGGATCTGTCAGTGCTGAGATAGTGTGGGAAGAACAAGAATCTAGTACTTGGGAAGGGAACAATTGACAACTTGGGAGGTGAATCAAAAAGAATCCACTGCTTGCAATTAAACCTCTGCAAAATTTGTCATCCCTATGAGCTGACAATCTGACCTGCTGCTGGGTTTGTCATCTTATCCATGGGCTATAAAACAAATTAGCTTACCTGGACATTATGGTTCCAATTCTGCTGTGCCCCATGTCATCAACTGTGCTCTCAGTTCTGAACAGGTACAGACCCATAGACCACACTAATGCTTAAACTTCTCAGGATATGCAATGACCCTTGGGTTATGCCATGTGGGTGCTTAAGGTTGCAGCTCCTCAGAGACACTGTCCATGCACTGTCCAAACCAATGTAACAACAAATTCCAAAGTGGAGGGCCATGTGCTCTTTGGCTTCTGTGTTTGTAAGTGAGCCATCGACTATTGCTCCATTTGAAACGGGGTTTGCTTTATGACCCATCCATTGCCCTTGTAATTATTCACAATGACCAAAGATCAGAAAGTCAATCTAAATTCCCTTGGTAGGGTTGTAATGGATGATAGTCTGATCACAGAGTATATCCTTCTGTCTAAAAACACTATCTCTAGGGCTTTTTGAAATTGACTACCTCTAATACTGCGGACAGGGGGCATGATTCAGGTTGGCTTCATCCTGCTACTTTGAACACTTTCAATACTAGCTTTAAGTAAGTATTGTGTGAAACCAATCAATGGGCTTTGGTCTCAGTATCTTCTGGACAATTGCATCAAAATGGAGAAAACACATTCTCAAATAAAAATATGAGATTGGGAAAGCATTTCAGGAAAAGGATTGTCAAGAGCTGTTCTCTTCCCCCACTTCCTTCTAAATCCATGACACATAAGTCTTCAGGGGAAGCTTATAATCCATGTTCATAATTGCCTTTACTAACACAAGAAACAAAAGTGACTATCTTCTTTCATAAGAGTTTGGGGCCACACCTTCAAATCATAGCATATTTTTGTTTGTTTGTTTGTTTTTCTATTAAGACTAGCATCTGAATTGCAGAATGGAAGTGTTCCCATTGTTGAACATTCTTGTATTTGGAGGTCAGGGAAGTTTTAAAGTTGACTCTGATAGATAAATGAGGCTTATATTGATCTAAACGGATTACTCTCCATATAATCCTCCAACTCATTGTTGAAAGTGAGACGAAGGAGATTTGGAGAGGAAGAAGGGGAATGGAAAAAGGAATGTGAAGAGGAAATCTAGTTACCATCTAAGAAGGGAGAAGACAGAATTGTAGTTTGAAGATGGAGGCTGAAAGAATTTTGTAGGTTTGGACATCCTTCCTAACTTTTCCAAGTTTATTTTGTCATTTTATTTTCCTCTCCTTGATTCATTCTGAGAATTAACATTCCATGATTCAAATTTGAATGTCCTTGTTTTTAGAAGAGAAGAAACGTAAGATTGATAAGATTATATCCCCTTCGGCTCTAGTTTTTTAAGAGGGCCTATCCCAGGAATGAAGTTGGAACTGTCGGGTGCAGAGAGGAGAGTAGTAGGTTGAACTGTGCTCTGCAGTGAGAGAGGAAAATGGCTGAGGACTAATCTTGGCTAGGGAAGCATCCCTGGAGTTGTCTTCTAGAAAGCTGGTGGAGGTTTCCTACATACACTAGAGGAGCAGGTACCTGTAGGTATACATAATTGCTAGTAAATTCCCTTAAGGTTGTTTTAATTTAGGATCTTTAAGATGGAAAGCAACACTTAAATATTAGGAGAGATGCAAAATGGAATAAATATTTTTTATTACTTACAGGTCCTGGAGAGTATACTGCATGCCTGGGTCACATACACAGTGGTCAAGGAATGTATGTGGGGAGAGAGGGGGACCTATGGATACCTTGACTGGGGCCAAAGGCATTTTTCCAAATAGATTTTTCATGGGGGGTTGTCATTAGTGAATTTAAAGAAAGAATATATAAGTACTAGGTGGGTGCGCTTTGATTGAGAAGTGACCATTGCAACATATCAGTTTCTGTGGGGTGTGGGAGTCAAGCAGGTTGTATCCAGCTGTGCCAATGGGAGGAGGTCAGCAGGAGTTCATATGTAAGGCAGATATCTGATGGACTACTTTGAGGAGCTGGGAGGAGGCAGAGTATTAGACATTGTGGCAAGGGCAACTGAGCCCTGCTTTTGCTATGAGAAAGTCGAAACTTATATTCAAAGTGGATGCCAAAGCAACATAAAATTAAACAAATTCACTACAAGGGCCAACTACTGAAAGTTTGTTAGACCCCCTTTGAGAGACCTACAAAAAGTCATTTGCTTTCTTCCCCAAAGAACAGCCCTTTCCCAGATCTCCTTAGTTTTAATATAAGCACTAGTTTATTCAACTTTGTTAACTGGGCATATGACTAGCCTCTAAAATACCACTTAGCTGGATTACATAGTGAGAAAATGAGCCAGGTACGGTGGTATATGCCTGTCATCACAGTGACATAGGAGGCCGAGACAGGAGGATTGCAAGTTCGAGGCCAGCCTCAGCAACTTAGCAAGGTCTTCAGCAACTTAGTGAGACCCTGTCTCAAAATAAAACTATAAAAAGGGCTGGCCATGTAGCTCAGTAGTAAAGTGATCCTGAGTTCAAACCCCAGTATTAAAAACAAACCAACAAGAAAACAAAAACAGGAGAATTAAGGCTATAGCCTCATAATTTACAAGATATTTTAATTGAACTATACTATAGTCATCGTTTCATGAATGCTATTGCTGGGGTCCAGGCCACACAGGAGGCTCTGCATTGACCATTATCCCAACTTAAATCCATGCATCCTATAAGTTGTGTTTAGCTGTGGTACCCCCCAAAGTCAGTGCAAAGGCAGAACTAATATGGCCTAACATGGATGGAGCTATAACCTCCAGTGTATTTGAAGAATTAAATGTACTTACACAACAGTTGCCAATATTGAACTTAGCAAATGAGGAAAAGAGAATTCTACAGAGGAAATCTGTAGTAAACAAGGCAGAAAAATAATCTATTGAATAAAGACAGATATCATAACTTATTTTTCCTGAATAAAGTGTTAGTTGTATTTCTTAATTACATCAAAGGTTTTTTTTTAATATTAGTTAAGAAAAATGTTAACAAATGTTAAGTGTTTTTTTCCTCCTAGAATGAGTTTTCAACATTTTCTTGAAAAGGAAGTCTATAATAAATGTGTGAAGCTATTTTTAGAGATCTTTTTTGGAGCTAAGTAAGATCTTAACTCACAGAATAATTTTCAAGTGGAAACTTGGCCTGAATATGGGAAGCACGTGAATCCATTGAGTTATATCTCAGGGGGGTCAATGACTAGCTGGAGTCTCACTTTATTATAAGACAGGAATTGAGTCTAAAAGGTATAGTGATTTAATTAGTATTTCTGAGACTGGGTAATAATTAATTTTATTGATTTCTTCAAAAGTCTGTCCTCCGTCATCAGATGATCTAGCTTGGCCCAGAATTTAAATCATGTCTTTGCTAAAATTAGAATTCTTACGTAAAAATGAACAAATATTTCTCAGACTTCAATATATTAAATATCATCAGTAAATAGTCCTGGTACCAGTAAGGTAGAGAAATACAGACACTTCAGGACATTTGCTTAGTTTCTTCTTGTTTTCAGATTTGTGCTTTTTTATTATCTGGCATAGAAATTTGCACATGTAGAACTGAGGAAGGATTTTTAAATTAATTAGTATGAATGACCTTGGAAAAGTAGTTTGTCTTCTATGAATCTGTACTTTAGTCAAAGGCTGAGAAGTGATGTTCTGGATCTATTTTGGTAGGAGATAAATCATTTTTAAAAATTCTATACAAATATAAGTCTGAAATAGGAACTGGAAGATCTGAATTCAAATAGTGGCTGTATCATTCCCCTGCAGTCTGCTCCTGGGCAAATTGTTTCATCTCTAAATTTCATCTTCTCTGAAATGATGTCAACAATACTCTCTTTCCTGGTGTTAGAAGGGTCAACCACTCTCCTCGGTCTATACCCAAAGGTCTTAAAACAGCATACTACAGGGACACAGTCACATCAATGTTTATAGCAGCACAATTCACAATAGCTAAAAAAGTGGAGCCAACCTAGATGCCCTTCAGTAGATGAATGGATAAAAAAAGTGGCATATATTCACAATGGAATATTGAAAATAAAAGCATGGCATTTGCAGTAAAAGGATGGAGTTAGAGAAGATAATGCTAAGTGAAGTTAGCCAATCCCCAAAACCAAATGCCGAATGTTTTCTCTGATATAAGGAGGCTGATTCATAGTGGGGTAGGGATGGGGAGCATGGGAGGAATAGATGAACTCTAGATAGGGCAGAGGGGTGGGAGGGGAAGGGAGGGGGCAGGGGGTTAGCAAGAATGGTGGTATGTGATGGACATAATTATCCAAAGTACATGTACGAAAACACGAATTGGTGTGAACATACTTTATATACAACCAGAGATATGAAAAATTGTGCTCCACATGTGTAATATGAATTTTAATGCATTCTGCTGTCATTTATTTTAAAAAGTTAATAAAATTAAAAATTAACTTAAGGGCTGGGGTTGTGGCTCAAGCGGTAGCGTGCTCGCCTGGCATGCGTGCGGTCCGGGTTCGATCCTCAGCACCACATACCAACAAAGATGTTGTGTCCGCCAAGAACTAAACAATAAATATTAAAAATTCTCTCTCTCTCTCTCTCTCTCTCTCTCTCCTCTCTCACTCTCTCTTTAAAAAAAAATTAACTTAAAATTAATTTTTTTATTTCCTTGCCAGCGCACCCCATGTTAATTGTGGTAGTGCTAGCATATCTTTGCTGATGGTGTCACCAATGATGCAATTTTTCCAAAGGAGCCGTCAACTGGCTTGGTGTCGTGGCATTTCTGTATCCTCCTCCCTTCTGCTAGTGATGGTCTAAAATTTGGGGGCCAACAGAGGTGAGGCAAAGAACCTCACCCCCCCACTGGCACCAAGGCTAAATTTGGGGTCTACAGAGGTGAGGCAAGAACCTCACCCCCCTACTGGTGCATAGGCCTATCCACAAGTATGGCTGTATGCTGGACCGGTAGTCAGTGTATGATCCAATTGCAGTGATATCAACCTAAGACAGGAGGCTGACGCCTAGAGGTCAGTTTTTCCCATGACGGGTAAGAACCATATGTTGAATTGGACAACCTACCAGGCACGGTCCTTAAGCCACATTGCTTGTTGTTTAATTAATCAGAAGGGGGGAGATGCTGAGAGCCATTGCCAAGTAGGAATGACGCATCGAAATTTCCTTGCCAGCGTACCCCATGTTGCTTAGAGGAAGGACTCGTGGAAATGGACTTGCCTTGGATTTGCAGTGACATTGCATGTACGTTTGAGAAAGGTGACCCTGCTCAAGGACCAGGGTGGATCCGGGTTTAAGGAGGATCCTACTGGATTAGGGCGGATCAGGTTTTAGGGAGTATCCCTCCTTGGGTTTAGGGCGGTTCCAGGTTTAAAGTGTACCCTGCTGGGAATAGGGCGTATCCTGCTGCCTCAGGCACGCCCGCTCCCAGAGTATTTGGGATTCAGAACGTGGATTTTGCCCAGAACGTGAATTTTCCCCAGAACATGTTTGTAGAGGGCCGGTGTGAGTTCAGAAATAAAGAATTGCTGTTTGAATCTACAAGGCTGTGAGTGGCTCGAGATTTTGTGCCCAGCCAGACTGTGGGCACAAAATTTAAAAAAGAGTCAACCATATGAACAAAAGGGCCCACAAGGTGCTGATAAGTAGTTTAAACTTCAGAGAAAGTGAAAAGTCTCTACTCATTTGAACTGCAATATTTTGTACTTCAATTCCACTTAGCAATCTAAACTCAGAGAGAAACAGTTTTAGATTATTATGCCTTTTCTCCTCTCTGAGAATCACATGCCATAGTCAAATTGTTGATTTACTTGCTTTTAGATGAAGATACAGAAACATGTTTTCTCATTTGGAAGATGGAATGGAGAAAGACAATTTCATTTCCCTTTCCTTTCTCAGAATCATTTGTCTTTCAAACTGTTACAGACTTCTACTTGTGGGTGATTGCTTCTGCATAGGACATGGGGGAAGGGTGTGGATCTTTGCAAAATGCCAGGCCTCAAATTCTAGGGGTTGCTCCATCCCTACAGGGCTTAATGCTTTTAATAAAGTCTTATTTCACCTGTGATCCAAGGTCCTTCTCACAATAGTGCTATGGAGTAGGAAGGATTAGATGGATTCTCTGTTTGAAATGAGATACTAAAATATAGGAAGCCTAAGGAATTTTATGAAATTCATCTGATAAGCCATGGATGGAGAAATAATGATCCATATCTCCCAGGGATCCCATGAACTGGCCACTACATGACAAAGGGAAAAATAATTTGAATGTTAGCCTTCTTAACATCACCATTCGAATGTTTAAAATTAGGTAGACTTTTCAAAAACCAGATCTTGTTTTCTCACATAATATAAATATCAATATTATCTATAAAATGTAATGATGCATATTTAATTATTTAAAGAGTCATCTGTGAAAAGAGCAAAGCTAGCTCAGGGATATGGGTTAGGTTGGTCACTGAAATGCTACAGATCACGTTTAGCTATAGCATTGCTTGTTATAGGTTGTACATAGCACACAACCTCTCTGAAATGGCTTTGTTTGCAGAATTAGGGATAAGAATACTGAAAAGACCAAAGGAAGAATCTGAAAAATGCCTAACAAAATTGGTGCAGACACGAGATGCTGAATTACATGTTAGTCTTCTTTTCTCCCAACTTGTAAGTTTTTGAGTGGTGAGGTGAGGCATACTAACAATAAAACATAAAAACATACATAAAGGATTCAAAAATTATAAAAAAAACCAAGCCACCAAGATTAGGAAATAGCATTGGCAACACATCAAAAACCTTCCTCATGCCGTTTAGCAGGCATTAGCTCTTTACTTCTCCCCAAAGGTGACTTCTTTCCTGAATTCTAACTGTAGAATCGAGTTTTACCTGTTTTTGAATTTTATAGAAAGGGAATTATATAGTCTATTATTTTGGACATTGCTTCTTTAAACCAATAATATGCTTATGATATTCATGCATGTTATATGATACTACAGTCTACTAATTTTTGTTACTATATGATATTTCCCTGTCTGTATATTCTACCATTTGTTGATCTAATCTCATGTTTATGGTTGCGAATGTCACAAAAATGGTATTTTGACCTTTGTGTGTGCTTAACTTTTCCTGCACCCAGGAAGATTCCTCTTAGGCTTGTTGACTAATGTTTCTTGGGCACTGTTATAGTTTGGATGTGAGGTGTTCCCCCAAAGCTCACGTGAGACAATGCAAGAAAGTTTGGAAGAGAAATGGTTGGGTTATAGCTTTAACCTAATCAGAGAATCAACCTCTTATGGGATTAACTGAGTGGTAACTGTAGGTAGGTGGGGTGTGACTGGAGGAAGTGGTTCATTTGAAGCATAGCTATGGGTTATATATTTTGTATATTTTGTATCTGGCGAGTGGAGTCTCTCTCTGCTTTCTGATCATCATGTGAGCTGCTTCCCTCTGCCACACTCTTCTGCCATGATGTTCAGCTTCACCTTGAGCCCTGAGGAATGGAGCCTGCTGTCTCTGGATTGAGATCTCTCAAACCGTGAGTCCCTAAATAAACTTTTCCTACTCTGCAGTTGTTCTGGTTGGGTCACAGCAATAAAAAAAGCTGACTAAAACAGGCACATTAGTCCTACACATTTAACGTCAAAGTGGGTAACAAATGAAATTATTTTCCTAAATTGTTGTATAATATACACTCTTACCAACAGCATCTGAGCATTTCAATTGGCCTGTGTCCTAACCAATACTTTCTGTTGTCAGTCTTGTAGTGTTAGCCATTACGGTAAGTTTGTGGTAGCACCAAGTGATGGCTTTAACTATCATTTCCCAACGATGAAAGAAAATGAGCACAATTTAACATTTTAATCAATTTTGGGTGTTACTAACTGGAGGTTTCTTACCCCAAAATTCATAACTTGAATTCATAACCCCCAATGTAACTGTATTTGGAGGTGGGGTCTTTGTGAGATGATTAGGAGTAGATGAGGTTTTGAGGGTGGGGCCCCGTGATGAGATTAGTGTCCTTATTATAAGAAGAGGAAGAAAGACCAGACCATTCACTCTTTGTGCTATGTAAGAACACAGCAAGTAGGCAACCATTGCAATCCAGGCAGAGAACTTCCATCAGGAACTGAATTGGTGGACACACAGGTCTGAGGCTTCTCAAGTATCCCAAGGAAATAAATATCTGTCATTTAAATCATCTCGACTGTAGCATTCTGTGGTAGTTGCCTGAACTAACAACAAACTCACATATCTTGCAAAGTGCTGGAGTTTTTTATTTATTTATTTTTTTACTGGGTTGTAGTTTTCTTAATTATCTGTAGGCAACAGGCCCCTTTTTTTTTTGTTTATGTGATTTGTTAGTATAGTCTTCTGTGCTATATCTTGCCTTATAACATTCTTAATAGCATGTTTAGTGAACTGAACTTCATATTTTAATACTAACTTATCAATGTCTTATGGTTTGTATTTTTTTTGATCTACAAAAACATATAGTACCCAAATGTCATAAAGAGATTATTCATAGTATATTCTATAGGCATTGTGGTTTTAGTGTTAGATCTATAATCCCCCTGGAATCTGTTTCTGCAAATTATGTGTTAGGACATATTAATTTGTTAGGGCTGCCAATAACGACGTACCACAGATGGTATGATTTCAACAACAGAATATTTTATCACAGTTCTGACAACTGAAGGTCCAAGATCAAGGTGCTGGTGGGCTTTTTTTCCCCCTGAAGCTTCACTCCTTGGCTTGCAGATGGCTGCTGCCTTCTCCGTGTCCTCACAGGGTCTTTCCTCTGTGTGTCTGTGCCCTAATCTTCTCTGCTTACGAGGACACGGTTTATATTGATGTCTTTAGGTCAGGGCTATCAAGATGACTTCATTTTAACTTTATTATCCCTTTAAAGACCCTATTTTCAAATACTGTCACATTCTG
>NW_027553807.1:0-29924 GCF_045843805.1 Urocitellus parryii
CCATAACCCAAATTCTAAACTTAACCCTAAACGAACCTGAACCTGAAGCCAAAACCTAACCTGAACCGTAATCCTAACACTATCCCTAACCCTAACTGTAACCCTACCCTAACCCGAACCCTAACCCTAACCCAAAACCTAACACTAACCCGAAACCTAACCCTTACCCGAACACGACTCAAACCCTAACACTAACCCTAAACATAACCCTAACCCTAACCCCAACCCTTACCCGAAACCTAACCCAAACCCTATCCTGAACCCTAACCCTAAAACTAACCCTAACCCTAACACTAAACCAAAACTGATCCGAACCTGAAACCGAACCCTAACGTGAATCATAACACTAACCCTAACCCTAACCCAAACCCGAAACCTCAACCTAACCCAAACCTGAACCCGAAACCTAACCATAACCCGAACTCTAACCCTAACCCTAACCCAAATCCTAACACTAAACCTAACCCTAACTCTACCCCGAACCTGAACCCGAAAACTAACCTAAACCCTAATCCTTACCCTAAACCTAAACCTACCTGTAACCCTAACCCTACCCTGAAACCTAAACTTAACCCTAACCCTAACCCTAACCCGAACCCGAACCCTAACACAAACCCTAACCCTAACCTAACCCTAACCCTAACCCTAACCCTTACCCGAACCCGACCCGAACACTAACCCTAACCCGAACCGTAACCCTAAACCTAACCCGAAACTTAACCCTAACCCGAACCCTAACCCTTACCCGAACCCATCTCAAACCCTAACACTAGCCTAACCATAACCCTAACCCTAAACCTAACCCTACACGATCCCTCACCCGAACCCTATCCTGAAGCCTAACCCTAACCCTAACCCTAACCCCAACCCCTACACGAACCCAAACCCTAACCCTACCCCTAACCCTAACCCTAAACATTACCTGAACCCTACCTCAAACCCTAACCCTAACCCTAACCCTAACATTAACACTAACCTAACTGTAACCCTAACCTAACCCTAACCCTAACCCTAACCCTAACCCGAACCCGAACCCTAACCCTAAACCTAACCCGAACCCTAACCCTAACCCCAAACCTAACACTAAACCTTACCCCAACCCTAACCCTAACCCTAACCCTAAACCGAACCCGAAACCTAACCCTAACCCTAACCGTAACCGAACACCAACCCTAACCCTAACCCGAATCCGAACACTCAACCTAACCCGAACTCGAACCCGAACCCTAACCCTAACCCAAACCATAACCCTAACTCTAACCCAAATCCTAACACTGACCCTAACCCGAACTCTAACCTGAACCCTAATCCTAACCCTAACCCTAACCCTTAATGTAACCTTAACCCGAACCCGAACCATAACCCTAACCCTAACCATAACCGAACCCTAACCCTAACCCTAAAACTAACCCTTATTCGAAACCGACCCTAACCGTAAAACTAACCCTAACCCTAACCGTAACCCGAAACATAACCCTAACCCTTACCCGAACCCTAACCCTAAGCTTAACCCCAAACCGTACCCGAATCCAAGCCCTAACCCTAAGCCTAAACCTAACCCTAACCCTTACCCGTACCCTATCTGAACCCTAACCCTAACTCTAACAATAACATTAACAGTAACCCTAACTCTAACCCTAACCCTAACACTAAGTCTAACCTGAATTCTAAACCTAACATGAACCCTAAACCTAAACTTAACCCAAACCCTAACCCTAACCCTAACCCGAACCAGAACACTAACACTAACCCTTACTCGAACCCTTACCCTAACCCTAAACCTAACCCGAACCTGAACCCTAAACATAACCCTATCTCGAACCCATACTCAAACCCTAAACTGAAACCGAACAGTAACCCTAAAACTAACCGAAACCCTAACCCGAACCCAAACTCTAAACCTAACCCTAAACCTAAACCTAACCCTAAACCGAATCCGAACACTCAACCTAACCCAAACCCGAACCCTAACCCTAACCCTAACCCGAACCCTAACCCTAACCCTAACCAAATCCTAACCCTAACCCTAACCCGAACCCGAACCTGAACCCGAACCCTAACCAGAACCCTAAACCTAACCCTATACCTAACCCTAAATGTAACCCTAACCCTAACCCGAACCCTAACCATAACCATAACCCTAACCCTAACCCTCAACCTAACCCTAACCCGATCCCGAAATCTATCGCTAACCCTAACACTAATCCTAACCCTAACCCGAACCCTAACCCTAACTCTAACCCTAACCCTAACCCGAACCCGAACCCGAACCCGAACACTTAGCTTAACCCGAACCCTTACCCTATACCTAACCCTAACCGGAACCGGATCCCTAAACCTAATCCGAACCTGAACATGAACACTAAACCTAACCCAAACCCTATCCATAATCCTAACCCTAACCCTAAACCTAAACCTAATTCTAACCCTAACCTGAACCCGAACCCGAAACCTAACCCTAACGCTAAACCTAACCCTAAACGTAACCCGACCCCTAACCCGAACACGAACCCTAACCATAACCCTAAACCGAACCCTAACCCGAACCCGAAACATAAACCTAACCCTAAACCTAACCCTAACCCTAACCCGAACCCTAACCCTAACCTTAACCCTAACCCTAAACCTATTAGTAATCCGAACTCTAACCTTAACCCTAACCCAAACCCTAACACTAACCCTAACACTAACCCTAATCCTAACCCAAACCATAACCGTAACCCAAACAATAACCCTAAGCCTAACCCAAACCCTAACCCGAACCCTAACCCTAGCCCTAACCCGAAATGTAATCCTAACTGTAACCCTAACCCAAACCCGAAACCTAAACCTAACCCTATCCCTAACCGTAACCATAAACCTAACTCTAACCCTAACACTAAACCTAACCCTAATCCTAGCCCTAACCCTAACTCTAACCCTAACCATAATCCCGTACCCGACCCGACCCGAACCCTAACCCTAACCCTAACCCTAACTCTACCCCTAACCCTAACCAGAACATGACTCGAACCCAGATCCTAACGCTAACCCAAACCCAAACCCTAACCCGAACACGAACAATAACCTTAACCATAACCCTATGCCCTAACCCTAACCAGAACCCTAAACCTAACCCTAACCCTAAACCTAACCCTAACCCGAACCCGAACACTAATTCTAACCCCAATACGAACCCAAACCCGAAGCCTAACCCTAACCCGAACCAGAACCCTAACTCTAACCTTAACCCTAACTCTAACCCTTACCCGAACCCTAACACGAACCCTAACCTGAACCCTAACCTAACAATAAGCCTAACCCTAACCCTAAACCTAACACTAACCCGAACCCTAACCCTAAACCGAACAGGAACTCTAACCCTAACCCTAACCCTAACCCTAACCCTAACTCTAACCCTTACCCGAAACCTAACACGAACCCTAAACTGAACCCTAACCCTAACCCCAACAATAACCCTAAACACTAACCCTAAACGTAACCGTAACCCGAACCCTAAACCTAACCCGAACCCGAACACTAACCATAACCCAAACCCTAACCCTAACCCTAAACCTAACCTTAAACCTAAATCTAATTCTAACCCTAACCCGAACAACAACCCTAACCCTAACCCTAACCCGAACCCTAACCCTAACCCTAACCCTCAACGTAACTCGAACACTAACCCGAAGACGAACCCGAACCCTAACCCTAAACCGAACCCTAAATGTAACCCTAAACCTAAGCCGAAACGTAACCCTAACCCTAACACTAACGCGAACCCAACCCTAACTCTAACAGTAACCGAACCCTAACCCTAACCCTAACCCTAACCCTTCCCCGAACCCGACCCGACCCTAACGCTAACTCTAAACCGAACCCGAACCGTAACCCTAACCGTAACCCGAACCCTAACCCTAACCCAAACCCTAACCCGAACCCTAAACCTAACCCTAACACTATTAATAATCCTAACTCTAACCCTAACTCTATCCCGAACACTAAATCTAACCCTAACCCAAAACCAAAGCCTAACCCGATCCCTAAATCTAACCCTAACCCTAACACTAACCCTAACCCTAACCCTAAACCGAACCCTAAACCTAACCCTAACACTAAACCTAATCCTAACCAGCACACTAACCCTAACCCTAACACTAACCCGAACCCTAACCCTAACCCTAACCTTAACCCTAACCCTAACCCTAATCCGAACCCGAACCCGAACACTAAACCTAACCCAAAACCTATCCCGAACCCTAACCCTAAACCTAAACCTAAACCTAATTCTAACATTAACCCGAACCCGAACCTGAACCCTAACACTAACCCTAACCTAATGCTAACCCTAACCCTAACCCTAACCCTAACCCTAACCCTAACCCGAACCAGAACCCTAACTCTAACCTTAACCCTAACTCTAACCCTTACCCGAACCGTAACTCTAACCCTAACCCGAACCCTAACCCTAACGCTAACCCGAACCCTAATTCTAACAGTAACCCTAACTCGAACCCGAAACCTAACCCTAAACCTAACCTTAACCCTAAACCTAACCCTTACCCGAACCCGACCCGAACCCTAAGCCTAACCCGAAACATAACCCGAAAGCTAACCCGAACCCTTACCTGAACCCTAACCCTAACCCTAACCCTAACGTGAACCATAACCCTAAACGGAACCCGAACTCTAACCCTAACCCAAACCATAACCCTAAGCCTAAACCTACTCCTAACCCTAACCCTAACCCTAAACCTAATCCTAACCCGAACCCTAACCCTAACCTTAACCCTAACCCTAAACCTAATCCTAACACTAACCCTAACACTTACCCTAACCCTAACACGAACACAAATCCTAACCCTAACCTTTACCCTAAACTGAACCCGAACTGGAACCCTACCCCTAACCCTAACCATAACCCAAAACCTAACCCTAACCCTAACACTAACCCGAACCCGAACCCGAACCCTAACCTTAACACAAACCCTAACCCTAATCCTAAACCTAACCCTAAACCGAATCTTAACCCTAATCGGAACCCAAACCCGAAACCTAACCCTAACCCTAACCCTAACCCTAATCCTAATCCTAACCTTAATCCGAACCTGAAACCTAACCCTAACTTGAACCCTAAACCTGACCCTAACCCTAACCCTAACCCGAACCCGAACCCTAACCCTAACCCTAAAAAGAACCCGAACCCGAACACTAACCCTAACCCTAACCCTAAACCGAATCCTATCACTAAGCCTAACTCTAACTGAACACTAACCCTAACCCTAACCCTAACCCTAACCCGAACCAGAACCCAAACCCTAAATTTAATCCGAAAACTAAACCTAAACCTAACCTTAACCCTAACCCTAACCCTTACCCGAACCCGACACGAACCCTAACCCTAACCATAACCATAACCTGAACGCTATACCGAACCCTAACCCTAACCCGAAACCTAACCCTAACTCTACGCCTAACCCTAACAATTACCCGAACCCAACCCAAACGTTAACCCTAACCCTAACCCTTACCCAAACACTAAGCCGAACTCGAACAATAACACTAACACTTACCCTAACCCTAACCCTAATCATAACCCTAAACCTAACCTAAACCCTAACCCTAACCCTTACCCGAAACCGAACCCTAACACTAATCCTACCCTGAACCCGAACCCTAAATCTAATGCGAACCCTAACCGGAACCCTAACCCTAACCCTAACCTGAACAATAATCCTAACCGTAACTCTAACCCGAACCCAAACCCTAACCCTAACCCTAACACTAACCTAAACCATAAATCTAACCCTATTCCTGTTGAGAGCCACAGCCAAAGGGGCCCCAGCAAACTTCCAGCTGCCAGCAAACTTCCAGCTGCTGGCTGATGATTGGCTCACAGTGGCCCCAGCAACATCTAGCTGATTGGCTCCTGTGCAGTCATGTTCATTGGGCTGTTTCCCTGCCCTTCAGACTGCCAGCTGATGATTGGCTCACAGTTGCCCCAGCAACATCTAGCTGATTGGCTCCTCTGCAGTCATGTTCATTGGGCTGTTTCCCTGCCCTTCAGACTGCCACCTGATGATTGGCTCACAGTGGCCCCAGCAACATCTAGCTGATTGGCTCCTCTGCAGTCATGTTCATTGGGCTGTTTCCCTGCCCTTCAGACTGCCAGCTGATGATTGGCTCACAGTGGCCCCAGCAACATCTAGCTGATTGGCTCCTCTGCGGTCATGTTCATTGGGCTGTTTCGCTGCCCTTCAGACTACGGAACTGCTCATTGGGGGACTTCTTTGGCTCCGCCCACGCGACCTAGCCAATCGACCTCAAGAGCAGGAGGATTGTGGGAGGTGGTTGTTGGTGTGTGGGAGAGGCGTGTGGAAGCCGGTAGTGGCAGTTGGGCTCTGAGGGTTTTTCCTGAGGAGCTGTTTTGTTTGGCGTTTGTAGTTTTAAAAATAAAGTTTGTTTCTTTTGACAAGTGGCTCCTGAATTGTGCCCAGCCAGACTGCGGCATATTCCGAAACCTAACCCTAACCCTAACACGAACCCTAACCCTAACCCTAAACCTAACCCTAACCCTAACTCAAACCCTAACCCGAACCCGAACAATAACCCTAAACCTAAACTTTACCCTAACCAGAACCCTAAACCTAACCCTAACCCTTACCCCAACACTAACACTAACCCTAACCCGAACCCGAAACCTAAACCTAACCCTAACCTGAATCCTAACCCTAACCCGAACCCAATCCTGATTCCGAACCCTAACCTGAACACTAAACCTAACACTAACTTAACCCTAACCCTAAACCGAACCCGAAACCTAACCCTAACCCGAACCCTAACCTAAAACCTAACCCTAACCCTAACACTTACCGACCCCTAACCCTAACCATAACCCTAACCCGAACCCGAACCCAAACCCGAACCCAAACCCTTACCCTAAACCTAACACGAAACCTAACCCTAACCCAAAACCAAACCCGAACCCGAACCCGAACCCTAAGCCTAACCCAAACCATAAACCTAAACATAACAAGAATCCTAACCCTAACCCTAACACTTACCCTTACCAGAACCCGACCCGTACCACAATCCTAACCTTAACCATAACCCTAACTCTAACCCTAACCCTAACCCTAACCATTACCCGAACCCTAACTCGAACGCTAACCTGAACCCTCACCATAACCCTAACCCTAACCCCAACCCGTACCCGAACCCGAACCCTAACCCTAAGCCTAACCCAAACCCTAACCTTTACCCGAACCCTACCCCGAACCCTAACGAAAACCCTAACCCTACCCTTAACCCTAACCCTAACGCTAACCCTAAACCTAACCCTAACCCTAACCTGAATACTAGCCCTATCCCTAACCCTAACCCTAACCCTAACCTGAACCCTAACCCAAACACTAACCCTAACCCTTACCCGAACCCTAACCCTAACCATAACCCTAACCCTAAAACAAAACCGATTCGAACCTAAAACCGAACCCTAACCTGAACCATAACCCTAACCCTAAACCTAACCTGAACCCGAACCCTAATCCTAACCCGAACCTGAACCCTAATTCTAACCCAAATCCTAGCCCTAACCCTAACTCTAACCCTAACCCTAACCCGAACCATAACACGAACCTGAACTCTAATCCTAACCCTAACACGAACCAGAACCCTAACCCTAACCCTAACACTAACCAGTACCCGAACTCGGACGCTAACCCTAACCATAACCCTAACCATAACCCTAAACCTAACCCTACCCCTAAACCTAACCATAACCCGATCCCGAACTATAATCCTAACGATAACCCTAACCCTAACCCTACCACCAACCCTAACCCTAATTGAACCCTAACCCGAACCCTAAACCGAAACTGAAATCTAAACCTAACCCTATACCGAACCCTAACACTAACCCTAACCATAAGCTTAACCCTAACCCTAATCCTAACCCTAACACGAACCCAAACCCTAACCCTAACTGTAACACTAACCAGAACCCGAAACGGAACCCTAACACTAACCATAACCCTAACCATAAACCTAAACCTAACCCTAACCCTAAACCTAACTGTTACCCGATCCCGAACTCTAACCCTAACCCTACCACAAACCCAACCCTATCTTGAATCCGAAACCTAACCCTAACCCTAACCCTGACACTTAACCTAATCTTAATCCGCAACCTAACCCTAATCCTAACCCCAACACTAACCCGACCCCTAACCCTAACACTAAACCTAACCCTAAACCTAAACCGAACCCTAACCCTAACCAGAAAACTAACCCTAACCCTAACCTGAACCCGAACCCGAACCCTAACCCTAAACCTAACCCTAACGCTATACCTTCCCCGAACCCGACCCGAACCATAACCCTAACCCTAAACCTAACAATAACCCTAACCCTTCCCCTACCCCTAACCCTAACCCTCACCCTAACCCTAACCCTAACCCTAACCCTTACCCGATCACTAAACCTAACCCGAACGCTAACCCGAACCATAACCCTACAATATCCCTAAACCTAACCTTAACCCGATCCCAAAATCTAAACCTAACCCTAATCCTAATCCTAACATTAACCCGAAACCTAACCCTACCCCTAACCCTTACCCTAACCCTAAACCTAATCCTAATCAGCACCCTAAACCTAATCCTAACACTAACCCTAAACCTAACCCTAAACCTAAACCTAATTCTAACCCTTACCCGAACCCGAACCCAAACCCTAACCTGAACCTGAAACCTAACCCTAACCCTAACCCTAACCATAAAAGTAACCCGAACACTAACCCAAAAACAAACCCTAACCCTAACCATAAAACGAACCCTAACACTAACTCTAACCTTAAACCTAACCCTAACCCTAACCCGAACCCGAGCCGTAACCCTAACTCGAACCCGAACCCTGACCCTAACCCAAACTTAACACTAACCCTAAATGTAACCCGAACACTAACCCAAACACGAACGCTGACCCTAACAATAAACAAAACCCTAACCCTAAACGTAACCTTAAACCTAACCCTAACCCGAACCCGAACCAGAACACTAAACCTAACCCTAACCCTACCGTAACCCGAACCCGAGCCCTAACCCTAATCCGAACCCAAACCCTGACCCTAACCCTAACCCTAAACCTAACCCTTAATCGAATGGTAACCCTAACCCTAACGCTAACCCGAACGCGAACACTAACCCTAACCCTAACTCGAACCCGTACCCTAACCCTAAACCGAACCCGAACCAGAACCCCAACCCTAACCCTAAACCTAAACTGAACCCGAATCTGAACCCGAACCCTAACCCTACCAAAACCCTAACCCTAACCCTAACCGTACACCTAACACTAACCTTAACTCTAAACCGAACCCGAACCTGAACCTGAACCGTAACCTGAACCCTAACCCTAACCCTAACACTAACCCTAACCCGAATCCTAACCATAAACCGACCCAGAACTCCAACCCTAACCCAAACCCTAACCCTAACCCTAATGCTAACCCTAACCCTAACACTAACCTGAACCCTAACCCGAAACCGAACCCTAATCCTAAACTTAAACCGAACAGTAAAACTAACGCTAACCCTAACCCTAACCCTAACCCTTACTCGCACCCTAACCCTAACCCTAAACCTAACCCTTATCCTAAACCTAACATGAACCCGAACCCTAACCTGAACACTAATTGTAACCCTAACCCTAAACCTAACCCGAACCCTACAACGAATTTGAACACTAACCCTAACCCTAAACCGAACCATAACCCTAAACCTAACCCTAAACCTAAGCCTAACCCTAACCCTAATCCTAACCCTAACACGAACCCGAACCCTAACCCTAACCCTAACTCTATACCGAATCCGAACCTGAACCCTAGCCCTGCCCTAACCCTAACCAACACCCGAACCCTAACCTAACCCTAACCCTAACCAAACCCTAACCCTAACCCTAACACTAACCCTAACCCGAACCCTAACCCTAACCCTAACACTAACCCTAATGCTAACCCTAACCCTAACACTAACCTGAACCCTAACCCTAAACCTAACCCTTACCAGAACCCGACCCGAACCCTAACGCTAACCCTAGCCCTAACCCTAATCCTAACCCGAACCCTAACCCTAACCCTAGCCCGAACCCTAACCCTGACCCGAACCCTAACCCGAACCCTAACCCTAACCCTTACCCGAACCCGACCCGAACCCTAAATCTAACCCTAAACCTAAACCTAACCCTAAACCTTACCCTAACCCAAACCCTAATCCTAACTGTAACCCTAACCCGAACGCGAAACCTAACCCTAACTCTAACCCTAACCCTAACCCTAACCCTTACCTGAACGCGACCCGTACCCTAACCCTAACCCTAACCATAACCCTAACTCTAACCCTAACCCTAACCCTAACCCGAACACGAACCCTAATCCTAACCCTAAAACTAACCCCAACCCGTATGCGAACCCGAACCTAACCCTAAGCCTAACCCTAACCCTAACCCTTACCCGAACACTAATCAGAACCATAACCCTAACCCTAACCCTAACACTAACCCAAACCCTAACCCTAACCCTAACCAAACCCTCACCCTCACCCTAATACGAACCCTGAACCTAACCCTAACCCGAACCCTTAGCCTAACCCGAAACCTAAACCGACACTAACCCTTACCCGATCCCTAACCCTAACCCTAACCCTTACGCGAACCCTAACTCTAACCTTAACCCTAACCCGAAACCGAACCCGAAACCTAAACCTAACCCTAACCCGAATCCTAACCCTAATAATAACCTGAATCCTAACCCTAAACCTAACCCTAAACCTAACACTAACCGTAACCAACACTCGAACCTGAACCCGAATCCTCACCTGAACCTTAACCCTAACCCTAACCCTAACAGTAACCCTGACCCTAACCGAACCCTAACCCTAACCCTAACACTAACCGAACCCTAACACTAACCCTAACCCTAACCCTAACCCGAACCCGAACCTGAACCCTAACCCTAAACCTAACACGAAACCTAACCTAACCCGAACCTGAACTCGAACCATTACCCTAACTCAAACCCTAACTGTAACCCTAACCAGAACCCGAACCCGAACCCAAACTCTAACCCAATGCTAACACTAACCGTACCCCGAACCAGAACACTAACCCTATCCCTAACCCTAACTCTAACCCTAACTCGAACCATAACCCTAAACCTAACCCTAAACCTAAGCCTAGCCCTAACCCTAATCCTAACACTAACACGAACCCGAACCCTAAACCTAACCCTAAATCTATCCCGAACCCGAAACTGAACCCTAACACTAACCATAACCATAACCCGAACCCTAATCCTACACTTAACCCGAACCTGAACCCTAACCCGAACCCGAACCCTAACCCTAACCCGAACACTAACCTGAATCCTAACCATAACCCAAACTGTAACCCTAACCCTAACCGTAACCCTAACCCAAACCCGAACCCTAACCGTAACCCTAACCCAAACCCGAACCCTAACCCTAACCCGAACCCTAACCCTAACTGCAACCCTAACCCTAACCCTAACCCCAAACCGAACCCGAACCTGAACCCGAACCCAAACCCGAACGATAACGCTAACCCTAACACTAACCCCAATACTTAACCGAACCTGAACCCTAAACCTAAGCCGAACCCTAACCCTAACCCTTACCCGAACCATAACCCTAACCCGAAATCGAACCCTAACCCTAACCCTAACCCTATACCGAACCGGAACCGCAACGCTAACCCTAACCCTAACCCTAACCTTAACCCGAAACCGAACCCGAACCCGAACCCTAAACCTAACCCTAAACCTAATGCGAATCCAAACTTGAACCAGAACCCTTACCTGAACCCTAAAACTAACCCAAAGGTTAAACCTAACCCGAACCCGAACCCGAACCCGAACCCTAAACCTAACCCAAACCCTAAACCAAACCCTAACCCTAACCCTAACCCTAACCCGAATCCTAAACCTAAGCCTTACCGAACCCCAACACGAACCCTAACCCTAACCCGAACCCGAACCCGAACCAAACCCTAACCCTAACCCGAAACCTAATCCTAACTCGAACCTTAACCCGAACCCTAATCCTACCCTGTCCCTAAACCTAAACCAAACCCGATCCCGAAATTTAACCTTACCCTAACCCTAAACCTAATCTAACTTTAACCCTAATGCTTACCCGAACCCTAACCATAAACCTCAACCTAACCCTAAACCTAATCCTAATTCGCACCCTAACCCTAACCCGAACACTTACCCGAAAACTAACCCTAACCCTAAAATTAACCTTAACCCCAACGAGAATGCGAACCCGAATCCTAACCTTAACCTGAACCCTAACCCTAACCCTAAATCAAACCATAAACGTAACCCGAAACCTAACCCGAACCTGAACCCGAATCTGAACACTAAACCTAACCCAAACACTATCACTAACCCTAAACCTAACCCTAAACCTAAGCCTAATTCTAACCCTAACCCGAACCCAAACCCAAACCCTAACCCTAACCTTAACACTAACCATAACCCTAACACTAACCCGAACACTAACCTAACCCTAACTAACCCTAGCCCTAACCCTCTCCCTTGCCCGAAACCGAACCCGGACTCTAACCATAACCCGAACCCTAACCATAAACCTAACTCTAACCCTAAAACGAATATTAACCCTAAAATAAACCTAACCAGAACCCGAACCCTAACCATAACCCTAACCCTAAACCTAAACCTAACTCTGAACCTAACCCGAACCCGAACCCGAACCCTAACCCTAACCCGAACCCTAACCCTAACAATAACCAAACCCGAACCCTAACCCTGCCCTGAACCCGAACCTGAAGCCGAACCCTAAACTGAACCCTAAACGTAACCCTAACCCTAACCCTAAGCCTAACCCGAACCCTAACCCTAACCCTAACATTAACCTGAAACCTAACCCAAACCCTAACCCGAACCCTAACCCGAAACCTAACCCTAACCCTAACCATAACACTACCCCTAACCCTAAACGTAACCCGAACATGAAACCGAACCATAACACTAACCCTAACCCTAACCCTAACACTAACCCTTACCCAAACCATTAACCAGAACCCTAATCTTAAACCGAATCAGAACCCTCACGCTAACACTAACCCTACCCTAACCGTAACCCTAACCCTAACCCTAACCCTAACAGAACCCTAACCCTAACCCCACACTAACCCGAACCCGAACCCGAACCCTAACCCAAACACGAAACCTAACCCAAACCCTAACCCTTACCCGAACCCTAACCCTAACTTGAATCCCAACCCTAACGCTAACCCTAACCCAAAATCTAATCCTAATCAGCACCCTAACCCTAACAAAAACACTAACAAGAAACCTAAACCTAACCCTAACCCTAACCCGAATAATAACCTGAACCCTAACCCTAACCCTAACCAGAACCCTAACCTGAACCCGAACCCTAACCCTAACCCTAACTCTAAACCGAACCCTAACCTGAAGCCGAAACCTAACTTGAACCCTAACCCTAAATGTAACCCTAACCCGAAACCTAACCCGAACCCTAACCGTAAATCGAACACTAACACTAACCCTAACCCTAAACCTAACCCTAACCCTAACTCAAAACCTAACACTAACCCTAAACCTAACCCTAATCCGAACCCGAACCCGAACCCTAAAACTAAACTTAATCCTAAGCCTAACCCTAACCCTAACCCTATCCCTAACACTAACCCTAAACCTAGCCCTAACCCTATGCCTAACCCTATCCCTAACGCTTAACCGAACCCTAACACTAACCCTAACCCTAACCCTAAACCTAACCATAACCTTAACACTAACCCTAACTCTAACACTAACCCTAACACTAACCGTAACCCGAAACCTAACCTAACCCAAAGCTAACCCTAACGCTAACCTTAACCCTATCCCGAACCGTAACACTAACCCTAACCCGAACACTAATCCTAAACGTAACCCTAACCCGAACCTGAACCCTAACCGTAAACCTAACCCTAACAATACCCCTACCCTAACCCTAACCCTAACCCTAATCCGAACACTAAACCTAACCCTAAATCGAACCATAAACCTAACCCGAACCCTAATCCTAAACATAACCCTAAACCGAACCCGAACCTGAACCCGAACCCTAACCTGAACTCTAACCGTAAACCTAACCCTAACCCGAACACTAACCCTAAACCGAACCTGAACTCTAACCCTAACCCAAACCCTATCCCTAACCCTAACCCTAACGCTAACCCTAATCCTAACACTAACCCGAAACCTATCCCGATCCCGAACAATAACCCTAACCGTAAACCGAACCCTAAGACTAACCCTAACATTAACAGTAACCGTAACCCTAACCCTAACCCGAACCCGAACCCTAAACCAAAACTTAATATTAAACCTAAGGCTAACACTAACCCTAACCCTAAACGTAAACCGATCATAACCCTAACCCTAACCCCAACCCGTACCCGAACCCGAACACTAACCCTAAGACTAAACCTAACCCTAATTCTTATTCACTCTCTAACCCAAAACCTAACCCTAAACCTAATCCTAGCCTTAACAATAACCCTAACTCTAACCCTAACCCTAACCCTAACCCTAACCCGAACCCTAACCCTAACCCAAACTCTAACCCTAACCCTAACTTGAACCCTACCCTAACCTTTACCCCAACTGTACCTCTAACCCTAAAGCGATCCCTAACCCGAACCCGAACCCGAACCCTAAACCTAACCCTAACCTTAACCCTTACCCGAACCCGACTCGAAACCCAACCCTAACCGTAACCATAACCCGAACGCTAACCCGAACCCTCAACCTAACCCTAACCCTAACCCTAATCATAACCCTAACCAGGACCCTAACCCTAACCCTAACCCTAACCCGAACCAGAACCCGAACACTAACCCTAACCCATAATCTAACCCGAACCCTAACCCTAACCCTAACACAAACGGACCCCTATCCCTAACCCTAACCTCAACCCGAACCCGAACCTGAACACGAACCCAAACCCTAAACCTAGCACGTGACCTAAACCTAACCTGAATTCAAACCCGAATCCTAATCCTAACCCAAACCCTAACCCTAACCCTAACCCTAATCCTAAATCTAACTCGAACCCGAACCTAACCCTAAACCAAACCCTAACCCTAAACCTAACCCAAAACCGATCCAAACCAGATCCGGAACCCTAACCTGAACCACAACACTAACCCTAACCCAAACCTAAACCTAACCCTAAACTGAACCCTAAACTGAAACCTAATGCTAACCCTAACCCTAACCCTAACCCTAAACCGAACCCGAACCCGAAACCTTACCCTAACCCTAATCCTAACCCTAACAATAACCCGAACCCTAACCCTAACCCTAAAATGAAACCTAATCCTAACCGTAACCCTAAACCTAACCGTAACCCGAACACGAACCCGAACCCTAAACCTAAACCTAACCCTAACCCTAACCCTAACTCGAACCCGAGCCCTAACCTTAACCCGAACCCGAACCCTAACCCTAACCCTAACCGAACCTGAACCCTAACCCTAACCCTAAAAAAAAAACCTGAACCCTAACCCGAACCCTAAAACTAACCCGAAACCTAACCCTAACACTAACCCTAAACCGACCCCGAACCTGAAACTGAACCCTAACTTGAACCCTAACCCTAACTCTGACCCTAACCCAAAACCTAAACTTAACCCTAACCCTAACCCTAAACCTAACCCGAACCTGAACCCTAAACATAACCCTATCTCGAACCCGTACCCAAACCCTAAACTGAAACCGAACAGTACCCCTAAAACTAACCGAAACCCTAACCCGAACCCAAACTCTAAACCTAACCCTAAACCTAAACCTAACCCTAAACCGAATCCGAACACTCAACCTAACCCAAACCCGAACCCTAACCCTAACCCTAACCCGAACCCTAACCCTAACCCTAACCAAATCCTAACCCTAACCCTAACCCGAACCCGAACCCGAACCTGAACCCTAACCAAAACCCTAAACCTAACCCTATACCTAACCCTAAATGTAACCCTAACCCTAACCCGAACCCTAACCATAACCATAACCCTAACCCTAACCCTCAACCTAACCCTAACCCGATCCCGAAATCTATCGCTAACCCTAACACTAATCCTAAGCCTAACCCTAACCCTAACCCTAACCCTAACCCTAACCCTAACCCGAACCCGAACCCGAACACTTAGCTTAACCCGAACCCTTACCCTAAACCTACCCTAACTGTAACCGGAACACTAAACCTAATCCGAACCTGAACATGAACACTAAACCTAACCCAAACCCTATCCATAATCCTAACCCTAACCCTAAACCTAAACCTAATTCTAACCCTAACCTGAACCCGAACCCGAAACCTAACCCTAACCCTAACCCTAACCCTAAACATAACCCGACCCCTAACCCGAACACGAACCCTAACCATAACCCTAAACCGAACCCTAACCCGAACCCGAAACATAAACCTAACCCTAAACCTAACCCTAACCCTAACCCGAACCCTAACCCTAACCTTAACCCTAACCCTAAACCTATTAGTAATCCGAACTCTAACCTTAACCCTAACCCAAACCCTAACACTAACCCTAACACTAACCCTAATCCTAACCCAAACCATAACCGTAACCCAAACAATAACCCTAAGCCTAACCCAAACCCTAACCCGAACCCTAACCCTAGCCCTAACCCGAAATGTAATCCTAACTGTAACCCTAACCCAAACCCGAAACCTAAACCTAACCCTATCCCTAACCGTAACCATAAACCTAACTCTAACCCTAACACTAAACCTAACCCTAATCCTAGCCCTAACCCTAACTCTAACCCTAACCATAATCCCGTACCCGACCCGACCCGAACCCTAACCCTAACCCTAACCCTAACTCTACCCCTAACCCTAACCAGAACATGACTCGAACCCAGATCCTAACGCTAACCCAAACCCAAACCCTAACCCGAACACGAACAATAACCTTAACCATAACCCTATGCCCTAACCCTAACCAGAACCCTAAACCTAACCCTAACCCTAAACCTAACCCTAACCCGAACCCGAACACTAATTCTAACCCCAATACGAACCCAAACCCGAAGCCTAACCCTAACCCGAACCAGAACCCTAACTCTAACCTTAACCCTAACTCTAACCCTTACCCGAACCCTAACACGAACCCTAACCTGAACCCTAACCTAACAATAAGCCTAACCCTAACCCTAAACCTAACACTAACCCGAACCCTAACCCTAAACCGAACAGGAACTCTAACCCTAACCCTAACCCTAACCCTAACCCTAACTCTAACCCTTACCCGAAACCTAACACGAACCCTAAACTGAACCCTAACCCTAACCCCAACAATAACCCTAAACACTAACCCTAAACGTAACCGTAACCCGAACCCTAAACCTAACCCGAACCCGAACACTAACCATAACCCAAACCCTAACCCTAACCCTAAACCTAACCTTAAACCTAAATCTAATTCTAACCCTAACCCGAACAACAACCCTAACCCTAACCCTAACCCGAACCCTAACCCTAACCCTAACCCTCAACGTAACTCGAACACTAACCCGAAGACGAACCCGAACCCTAACCCTAAACCGAACCCTAAATGTAACCCTAAACCTAAGCCGAAACGTAACCCTAACCCTAACACTAACGCGAACCCAACCCTAACTCTAACAGTAACCGAACCCTAACCCTAACCCTAACCCTAACCCTTCCCCGAACCCGACCCGACCCTAACGCTAACTCTAAACCGAACCCGAACCGTAACCCTAACCGTAACCCGAACCCTAACCCTAACCCAAACCCTAACCCGAACCCTAAACCTAACCCTAACACTATTAATAATCCTAACTCTAACCCTAACTCTATCCCGAACACTAAATCTAACCCTAACCCAAAACCAAAGCCTAACCCGATCCCTAAATCTAACCCTAACCCTAACACTAACCCTAACCCTAACCCTAAACCGAACCCTAAACCTAACCCTAACACTAAACCTAATCCTAACCAGCACACTAACCCTAACCCTAACACTAACCCGAACCCTAACCCTAACCCTAACCTTAACCCTAACCCTAACCCTAATCCGAACCCGAACCCGAACACTAAACCTAACCCAAAACCTATCCCGAACCCTAACCCTAAACCTAAACCTAAACCTAATTCTAACATTAACCCGAACCCGAACCTGAACCCTAACACTAACCCTAACCTAATGCTAACCCTAACCCTAACCCTAACCCTAACCCTAACCCTAACCCGAACCAGAACCCTAACTCTAACCTTAACCCTAACTCTAACCCTTACCCGAACCGTAACTCTAACCCTAACCCGAACCCTAACCCTAACGCTAACCCGAACCCTAATTCTAACAGTAACCCTAACTCGAACCCGAAACCTAACCCTAAACCTAACCTTAACCCTAAACCTAACCCTTACCCGAACCCGACCCGAACCCTAAGCCTAACCCGAAACATAACCCGAAAGCTAACCCGAACCCTTACCTGAACCCTAACCCTAACCCTAACCCTAACGTGAACCATAACCCTAAACGGAACCCGAACTCTAACCCTAACCCAAACCATAACCCTAAGCCTAAACCTACTCCTAACCCTAACCCTAACCCTAAACCTAATCCTAACCCGAACCCTAACCCTAACCTTAACCCTAACCCTAAACCTAATCCTAACACTAACCCTAACACTTACCCTAACCCTAACACGAACACAAATCCTAACCCTAACCTTTACCCTAAACTGAACCCGAACTGGAACCCTACCCCTAACCCTAACCATAACCCAAAACCTAACCCTAACCCTAACACTAACCCGAACCCGAACCCGAACCCTAACCTTAACACAAACCCTAACCCTAATCCTAAACCTAACCCTAAACCGAATCTTAACCCTAATCGGAACCCAAACCCGAAACCTAACCCTAACCCTAACCCTAACCCTAATCCTAATCCTAACCTTAATCCGAACCTGAAACCTAACCCTAACTTGAACCCTAAACCTGACCCTAACCCTAACCCTAACCCGAACCCGAACCCTAACCCTAACCCTAAAAAGAACCCGAACCCGAACACTAACCCTAACCCTAACCCTAAACCGAATCCTATCACTAAGCCTAACTCTAACTGAACACTAACCCTAACCCTAACCCTAACCCTAACCCGAACCAGAACCCAAACCCTAAATTTAATCCGAAAACTAAACCTAAACCTAACCTTAACCCTAACCCTAACCCTTACCCGAACCCGACACGAACCCTAACCCTAACCATAACCATAACCTGAACGCTATACCGAACCCTAACCCTAACCCGAAACCTAACCCTAACTCTACGCCTAACCCTAACAATTACCCGAACCCAACCCAAACGTTAACCCTAACCCTAACCCTTACCCAAACACTAAGCCGAACTCGAACACTAACACTTACCCTAACCCTAACCCTAATCATAACCCTAAACCTAACCTAAACCCTAACCCTAACCCTTACCCGAAACCGAACCCTAACACTAATCCTACCCTGAACCCGAACCCTAAATCTAATGCGAACCCTAACCGGAACCCTAACCCTAACCCTAACCTGAACAATAATCCTAACCGTAACTCTAACCCGAACCCAAACCCTAACCCTAACCCTAACACTAACCTAAACCATAAATCTAACCCTATTCCTGTTGAGAGCCACAGCCAAAGGGGCCCCAGCAAACTTCCAGCTGCCAGCAAACTTCCAGCTGCTGGCTGATGATTGGCTCACAGTGGCCCCAGCAACATCTAGCTGATTGGCTCCTGTGCAGTCATGTTCATTGGGCTGTTTCCCTGCCCTTCAGACTGCCAGCTGATGATTGGCTCACAGTTGCCCCAGCAACATCTAGCTGATTGGCTCCTCTGCAGTCATGTTCATTGGGCTGTTTCCCTGCCCTTCAGACTGCCACCTGATGATTGGCTCACAGTGGCCCCAGCAACATCTAGCTGATTGGCTCCTCTGCAGTCATGTTCATTGGGCTGTTTCCCTGCCCTTCAGACTGCCAGCTGATGATTGGCTCACAGTGGCCCCAGCAACATCTAGCTGATTGGCTCCTCTGCGGTCATGTTCATTGGGCTGTTTCGCTGCCCTTCAGACTACGGAACTGCTCATTGGGGGACTTCTTTGGCTCCGCCCACGCGACCTAGCCAATCGACCTCAAGAGCAGGAGGATTGTGGGAGGTGGTTGTTGGTGTGTGGGAGAGGCGTGTGGAAGCCGGTAGTGGCAGTTGGGCTCTGAGGGTTTTTCCTGAGGAGCTGTTTTGTTTGGCGTTTGTAGTTTTAAAAATAAAGTTTGTTTCTTTTGACAAGTGGCTCCTGAATTGTGCCCAGCCAGACTGCGGCATATTCCGAAACCTAACCCTAACCCTAACACGAACCCTAACCCTAACCCTAAACCTAACCCTAACCCTAACTCAAACCCTAACCCGAACCCGAACAATAACAACCCTAAACCTAAACTTTACCCTAACCAGAACCCTAAACCTAACCCTAACCCTTACCCCAACACTAACACTAACCCTAACCCGAACCCGAAACCTAAACCTAACCCTAACCTGAATCCTAACCCTAACCCCGAACCCAATCCTGATTCCGAACCCTAACCTGAACACTAAACCTAACACTAACTTAACCCTAACCCTAAACCGAACCCGAAACCCTAACCCTAACCCGAACCCTAACCTAAAACCTAACCCTAACCCTAACACTTACCGACCCCTAACCCTAACCATAACCCTAACCCGAACCCGAACCCAAACCCGAACCCAAACCCTTACCCTAAACCTAACACGAAAACCTAACCCTAACCCAAAACCAAACCCGAACCCGAACCCGAACCCTAAGCCTAACCCAAACCATAAAACCTAAACATAACAAGAATCCTAACCCTAACCCTAACACTTACCCTTACCAGAACCCGACCCGTACCACAATCCTAACCTTAACCATAACCCTAACTCTAACCCTAACCCTAACCCTAACCATTACCCGAACCCTAACTCGAACGCTAACCTGAACCCTCACCATAACCCTAACCCTAACCCCAACCCGTACCCGAACCCGAACCCTAACCCTAAGCCTAACCCAAACCCTAACCTTTACCCGAACCCTACCCCGAACCCTAACGAAAACCCTAACCCTACCCTTAACCTAACCCTAACGCTAACCCTAAACCTAACCCTAACCCTAACCTGAAATACTAGCCCTATCCCTAACCCCTAACCCTAACCCTAACCTGAACCCTAACCCAAACACTAACCCTAACCCTTACCCGAACCCTAACCCTAACCATAACCCTAACCCTAAAACAAACCGATTCGAACCTAAAACCGAACCCTAACCTGAACCATAACCCTAACCCTAAACCTAACCTGAACCCGAACCCTAATCCTAACCCGAACCTGAACCCTAATTCTAACCCAAATCCTAGCCCTAACCCTAACTCTAACCCTAACCCTAACCCGAACCATAACACGAACCTGAACTCTAATCCTAACCCTAACACGAACCAGAACCCTAACCCTAACCCTAACACTAACCAGTACCCGAACTCGGACGCTAACCCTAACCATAACCCTAACCATAACCCTAAACCTAAACCCTACCCCTAAACCTAACCATAACCCGATCCCGAACTATAATCCTAACGATAACCCTAACCCTAACCCTACACCAACCCTAACCCTAATTGAACCCTAACCCGAACCCTAAACCGAAAACTGAAATCTAAACCTAACCCTATACCGAACCCTAACACTAACCCTAACCATAAGCTTAACCCTAACCCTAATCCTAACCCTAACACGAACCCAAACCCTAACCCTAACTGTAACACTAACCAGAACCCGAAACGGAACCCTAACACTAACCATAACCCTAACCATAAACCTAAACCTAACCCTAACCCTAAACCTAACTGTTACCCGATCCCGAACTCTAACCCTAACCCTACCACAAACCCAACCCTATCTTGAATCCGAAACCTAACCCTAACCCTAACCCTGACACTTAACCTAATCTTAATCCGCAACCTAACCCTAATCCTAACCCCAACACTAACCCGACCCTAACCCTAACACTAAAACCTAACCCTAAACCTAAACCGAACCCTAACCCTTACCAGAAAACTAACCCTAACCCTAACCTGAACCCGAACCCGAACCCTAACCCTAAACCTAACCCTAACGCTATACCTTCCCCGAACCCGACCCGAACCATAACCCTAACCCTAAACCTAACAATAACCCTAACCCTTCCCCTACCCCTAACCCTAACCCTCACCCTAACCCTAACCCTAACCCTAACCCTTACCCGATCACTAAACCTAACCCGAACGCTAACCCGAACCATAACCCTACAATATCCCTAAACCTAACCTTAACCCGATCCCAAAATCTAAACCTAACCCTAATCCTAATCCTAACATTAACCCGAAACCTAACCCTACCCCTAACCCTTACCCTAACCCTAAACCTAATCCTAATCAGCACCCTAAACCTAATCCTAACACTAACCCTAAACCTAACCCTAAACCTAAACCTAATTCTAACCCTTACCCGAACCCGAACCCAAACCCTAACCTGAACCTGAAACCTAACCCTAACCCTAACCCTAACCATAAAAGTAACCCGAACACTAACCCAAAAACAAACCCTAACCCTAACCATAAAACGAACCCTAACACTAACTCTAACCTTAAACCTAACCCTAACCCTAACCCGAACCGAGCCGTAACCCTAACTCGAACCCGAACCCTGACCCTAACCCAAACTTAACACTAACCCTAAATGTAACCCGAACACTAAACCCAAACACGAACGCTGACCCTAACAATAAACAAAACCCTAACCCTAAACGTAACCTTAAACCTAACCCTAACCCGAACCCGAACCAGAACACTAAACCTAACCCTAACCCTACCGTAACCCGAACCCGAGCCCTAACCCTAATCCGAACCCAAACCCTGACCCTAACCCTAACCCTAAACCTAACCCTTAATCGAATGGTAACCCTAACCCTAACGCTAACCCGAACGCGAACACTAACCCTAACCCTAACTCGAACCCGTACCCTAACCCCTAAACCGAACCCGAACCAGAACCCCAACCCTAACCCTAAACCTAAACTGAACCCGAATCTGAACCCGAACCCTAACCCTACCAAAACCCTAACCCTAACCCTAACCGTACACCTAACACTAACCTTAACTCTAAACCGAACCCGAACCTGAACCTGAAACCGTAACCTGAACCCTAACCCTAACCCTAACACTAACCCTAACCCGAATCCTAACCATAAACCGACCCAGAACTCCAACCCTAACCCAAACCCTAACCCTAACCCTAATGCTAACCCTAACCCTAACACTAACCTGAACCCTAACCCGAAACCGAACCCTAATCCTAAACTTAAACCGAACAGTAAAACTAACGCTAACCCTAACCCTAACCCTAACCCTTACTCGCACCCTAACCCTAACCCTAAACCTAACCCTTATCCTAAACCTAACATGAACCCGAACCCTAACCTGAACACTAATTGTAACCCTAACCCTAAACCTAACCCGAACCCTACAACGAATTTGGAACACTAACCCTAACCCTAAACCGAACCATAACCCTAAACCTAACCCTAAACCTAAGCCTAACCCTAACCCTAATCCTAACCCTAACACGAACCCGAACCCTAACCCTAACCCTAACTCTATACCGAATCCGAACCTGAACCCTAGCCCTGCCCTAACCCTAACCAACACCCGAACCCTAACCTAACCCTAACCCTAACCAAACCCTAACCCTAACCCTAACACTAACCCTAACCCGAACCCTAACCCTAACCCTAACACTAACCCTAATGCTAACCCTAACCCTAACACTAACCTGAACCCTAACCCTAAACCCTAACCCTTACCAGAACCCGACCCGAACCCTAACGCTAACCCTAGCCCTAACCCTAATCCTAACCCGAACCCTAACCCTAACCCTAGCCCGAACCCTAACCCTGACCCGAACCCTAACCCGAACCCTAACCCCTAACCCTTACCCGAACCCGACCCGAACCCTAAATCTAACCCTAAACCTAAACCTAACCCTAAACCTTACCCCTAACCCAAACCCTAATCCTAACTGTAACCCTAACCCGAACGCGAAACCTAACCCTAACTCTAACCCTAACCCTAACCCTAACCCTTACCTGAACGCGACCCGTACCCTAACCCTAACCCTAACCATAACCCGAACCCGAACCCTAACTCTAACCCGAAACCGAACCCGAACCTGGGCCCTAACACTAACCCCTAACCCTAAACCTATCCCTAAACCTAACCCTAAACCGAACCCGAACCAGAACCCAAAACCCTAATCTGAACCCTAACACTAACCAAACACTAACTTTGAACCCTAAACCTAACACTAACCCTAACCCTAACCCTTACCCGAACCCTAACCCTAAACCCTAACCCCTAACACAAACCCGAACCGGAACCCGAACCCTAAACTTAACCCGAAAGTAACCCTAACCCTAAACCTAACACTAACCCTAACCCTAACCCTAAACCTAACCCGAACACGAACCCTAACCCTAACTCTAACCTGAACCCGACCCATAACCCTAACCCTAACCCTAACACTAAACTGAAAACTAAACCCTAAACGTAACCGAACGCGAACCCTAACCCTAACCCTAAACCTAACCCTTACCCGAACCCTAACCATAACCCTAACCCTAACACTAATCCGAACCCTAACCCAAACCCTAACCTTAACCCGAACCCTAAACCTAAACCTAACCCTACCCCTAACCCTAACCCTAAAGCGAACCCAACCCTGAACCCGAACACTAATCTGAACCCTAACACTAACCCTAAACCTAACACTAACACTAACCTGAACCCTAACCATAACCATAACCCTAACCCTAACCCTTACCCGAACCCTAACCCTAACCCTACCCTAACACTAATCCGAACCCAAACCCGAACACTAACCTTAAACCGAATGCTAATCCTAACCCTACACCTAACTCGAACCCTAGCCCTAACCCTAACCCTAACCTTAACCCGAACCCTAACCCTAACACTAACCCGAACCCGAACCCTAACCCTAACCCTAACACTAACACTAACACTAAACCTGAAACCTAACCCTAACCCTAAACCGAACCCAAACCCTAACCCTAACCCGAACCCGAACCCGAACCCGAACCTAACAATAACCCAAACCCTAACCCTAACCCTAACCCTAAACCTAACGCAAACACGAACCCGAACCCGAACCGAAACCATAACCGTAAACAGAACCCTAACACTAACCCTAACCCTAAACCTAACCCTAACCCCAACCGTATCCCTATTATTAAAACTAACCCTAACCCTAAAGCTCAGCCTACTCCTAAACCTAACCCTTACCCGAAAGAGACCCGAAACCCTAACCCTAACCCTAACCCAAACCCTAACCCGAACTCTAATGCTAATCCTAACCCTAACGCTAACCCTAACCCGAACCCAAAACCGAACTTTATCCCCCAACCCTAACCCTAACCCGATCCCGAAATATAACCCTAAACCTAACCCGACTTAGAACCTGAACCCAAATCCTAACCCTAACCCGAATCCTAAACCTAACCCTAAATGTAACCCTAACCCTAACCCTAACCCTAACCCTAACCGAACCCGAAACCTAAACATAACCCTAACCCTAAACCTAACCATATCCCGATCCCGAACTCTAACCCTAACCATAACTCTAACCCTAACCCTAACATGAAACCTAACCCTAACTTGAAACCTAATCCAAACCCTAACCCTAACGCTAACCCTAAATCTAATCCTAATCCGCACCCTAACCCTAACCCTAACACTAACACAAACAATAACCCTTATCCTAAACCGAACCCGAACCTGAACCCGAACCCTAACCTGAACCCTAACCCTAACCCTAACACGAACCCTAACACGAACGCTAACACGAACCCTAACCCTAAATATAACCGAAACCGTAACCCTAACCCTAACCCTAAACCGAACCCGAACCTGAACCTGAACCCTAACCTGAACCCTAACCCTAACCCCAACCATAACCCGAACCCGAACCCTAACTCTAACCCGAAACCGAACCCGAACCTGGGCCCTAACACTAACCCTAACCCTAAACCTATCCCTAAACCTAACCCTAAACCGAACCCGAACCAGAACCCCAAACCCTAATCTGAACCCTAACACTAACCAAACACTAACTTGAACCCTAAACCTAACACTAACCCTAACCCTAACCCTTACCCGAACCCTAACCCTAACCCTAACCCTAACACAAACCCGAACCGGAACCCGAACCCTAAACTTAACCCGAAAGTAACCCTAACCCTAAACCTAACACTAACCCCTAACCCTAACCCTAAACCTAACCCGAACACGAACCCTAACCCTAACTCTAACCTGAACCCGAACCCTAACCCTAACCCTAACCCTAACACTAAACTGAAAACTAACCCTAAACGTAACCGAACGCGAACCCTAACCCTAACCCTAAACCTAACCCTTACCCGAACCCTAACCAAACCCTAACCCTAACCCTAACACTAATCCGAACCCTAACCCAAACCCTAACCTTAACCCGAACCCTAAACCTAAACCTAACCCTACCCCTAACCCTAACCCTAAAGCGAACCCAACCCTGAACCCGAACACTAATCTGAACCCTAACACTAACCCTAAACCTAAACACTAACACTAACCTGAACCCTAACCATAACCATAACCCTAACCCTAACCCTTACCCGAACCCTAACCCTAACCCTACCCTAACACTAATCCGAACCCAAACCCGAACACTAAACCTTAAACCGAATGCTAATCCTAACCCTACACCTAACTCGAACCCTAGCCCTAACCCTAACCCTAACCTTAACCCGAACCCTAACCCTAACACTAACCCGAACCCGAACCCTAACCCTAACCCTAACACTAACACTAACACTAACCTGAAACCTAACCCTAACCCTAAACCGAACCCAAACCCTAACCCTAACCCGAACCCGAACCCGAACCCGAACCCTAACAATAACCCAAACCCTAACCCTAACCCTAACCCTAAACCTAAAGCAAACACGAACCCGAACCCGAACCGAAACCATAACCGTAAACAGAACCCTAACACTAACCCTAACCCTAAACCTAACCCTAACCCCAACCGTATCCCTATTATTAAAACTAACCCTAACCCTAAAGCTCAGCCTACTCCTAAACCTAACCCTTACCCGAAAGAGACCCGAAACCTAACCCTAACCCTAACCCAAACCCTAACCCGAACTCTAATGCTAATCCTAACCCTAACGCTAACCCTAACCCGAACCCAAAACCGAACTTTATCCCCAACCCTAACCCTAACCCGATCCCGAAATATAACCCTAAACCTAACCCGACTTAGAACCTGAACCCAAATCCTAACCCTAACCCGAATCCTAAACCTAACCCTAAATGTAACCCTAACCCTAACCCTAACCCTAACCCTAACCGAACCCGAAACCTAAACATAACCCTAACCCTAAACCTAACCATATCCCGATCCCGAACTCTAACCCTAACCATAACTCTAACCCTAACCCTAACATGAAACCTAACCCTAACTTGAAACTAATCCAAAACCCTAACCCTAACGCTAACCCTAAATCTAATCCTAATCCGCACCCTAACCCTAACCCTAACACTAACACAAACAATAACCCTTATCCTAAACCGAACCGAACCTGAACCCCTAACACGAACCCTAACACGAACGCTAACACGAACCCTAACCCTAAATATAACCGAAACCGTAACCCTAACCCTAACCCTAAACCGAACCCGAACCTGAACCTGAACCCTAACCTGAACCCTAACCCTAACCCCAACCATAACCCGAACCCGAACCCTAACTCTAACCCGAAACCGAACCCGAACCTGGGCCCTAACACTAACCCTAACCCTAAACCTATCCCGAAACCTAACCCGAACCTGAACCCTAACCCTAAACCTAACCCTAAACCTATCCCGAAACCTAACCCGAACCTGAACCCCAAACCTAACCCTAAACCGAACCCTAACCCTAACCCTAACCCTAACCTTTACCCTAACCCTGACACGAACCTGAAACCTAACCCTTACCCTAAACCGAACCCTAACCCTAACCCTAAACCGAACCCGAACCCCAACCTGAACCCTAACCTGAACCCTAACACTAACCATAACCCTAACTCGAACCACAACCATAACACGAACCGAACCCTAACCCGAACCTGGACCCTAACCCTAACCTTAACCCTAACCCTAACCCTTACCCTCACCCTAACCCTTACCCTCACCCTAACCCTTACCCTAACCCTAACCGAACCCTAACCCTATCCCTTACCCAAACCCGACCCGAACGCAAACCCTAACCCTAACAATAACTCGAAAGCTAACCCGAATCCTAACCCTAACCCTAACCCTAAACCTAACTCTACGACTAACCCAAACCCTTACCCGAACCCGAATAATAACACTAACCCTAACCCTAACCGTAACCAGAACCCTAAATTTAAACCTAACCCTAACCCTATCCCTAAACCTATCCCGAACCCGAACTCTAACACTAATCCTAACCCGAACCCGAACCCGAACCCTATCCCTAACCCGAACCCTACCCGTAACTCTAACCCGAACCCTAACCCTAACACTTAACCGAACCCAAACCAGAACCCTAACCCGAACCCTAACCTAACCCTAACCCTAACACCAAGACAAACCCGAACCTGAACCCTAACTGTAACACTAACCCTTACCTGAACCCTTACCCGAACCCTAACCCTAAACCAAACCCTACCCTTAACACTAACCCTAAATCTAACCCTAACCCTAACCCGAACCCTAACCCTAACCCTAACACTAACCCTAACGCTAACCCTAATAAGAACCATAAACCTAAGCATAACCCTAACCCTAAACCTAACCCGAACCCGAACCCTTACACTAATTCTAACCCGAACCCAAACCGAAGCCAAACCCGAACCCTAACCCAATCCCTAACACTAACTCTAACCCTAAACCTAACCCTTACAGGAACCCTAACCCGAACCCTAATACGAACCCTAAACCTAACCCTAACCCTAAACCAAACCCGAACCCTATGCTTAAGCCTAACCCTAAACCTAACCCTAATCCGAACCCTAACCGGAACCATAACCCTAACCCTAACCCTAACCTAACAGTAACCGAAACCTAATCCTAACCCTAACCCGAACCTGAACGTGAACCCGAATACGAACCCCTACCCTAAATCTAACACGAACCCTAAACCTAACTCGAAACTGAACCCGAAACCTAACCCACACTCAAACCCTAACCTAACCCTAACCCTAACCTTAACCCTAACCTGAAACCGAACCCTAAACCTTACCCTAAACCGAACCCTAATCCTAACCCTAACCCTAACCAAAACCGAACCCGAACCTGAACTCGAACCCTAACCTGAACACTAACCATAACCATAACCCTAAACTGAACCCGAACCCTAACCCAAAAAGCGAACCTGAAACCGAACCCTAACCTAACCCAAACCCTAAACCTAACCCTAACCCGAACCCTAACCCGAAACTGAACCCTAACCCTAACCCATAACCGAAACCTAACCCTAAACCTAACCCTAAACCTAAGCCTAAGCCAAACCCTAACCCTAACCCGAATTCTAAACCGAACCCTAACCATAACCCTAATCGTAAACTGAACCCTAACAATAACCCTAACACTAACCCTATATCTAACCCTAACCCGAACCCTAAAGCTAAGCCTAACCCTAACCCGAAGTTGAACCCA
>NW_027553808.1:0-29911 GCF_045843805.1 Urocitellus parryii
GTTTTTTGGAAGCTTGGCAACCCCTTTCAATGAAAGTGATTCTCGTCAGTCTCTGCTTGGGGCTACTTCCATAGGACACAAACCATAGCCATAGAACTTGGAACTACATTATTGTGCCAAGTTTCAAAGAGCTAGCACAAACCGTGTTTGATTTAGAGTTCCAAATACATGTATCCATATAGGAAAAAACAGAGTGAAACCTAAACATGAAAACGGTTACTGCAAAGGAACGGTTTAACCTAGAAGAACGAAATTTGGTGAGCCAAGTGGGACTGGTGTACTGATCATTACCTGCAAGTATCATCAAGATTGGGTGAAAAAATGTTTGCTGAGACTTCAGGAAACTCGTACTTTTTTGGAAGCTTGGCAACCCCTTTCAATGAAACTGATTCTCGTCAATCTCTGCTTGGGGCTAATTCCATAGGACACAAACCATAGCCATAGAACTTGGAACTACATTATTCTGCCAAGTTTCAAAGAGCTAGCACCAACCGTGTTTGATTTAGAGTTCCAAATACATGTATCCATATAGGAGAAAACAGAGTGGAACCTAAACATGAAAACGGTTACTGCAAAGGAACGGTTTAACCTAGAGGAACAAAATTTGGTGAGCCAAGTGGGACTGCTGTACTGATCATTACCTGCAAGTATCATCAAGATTGGGTGAAAAAATGTTTGCTGAGAATTCCGGAAACTCGTAGTTTTTTGGAAGATTGGCAACCCTTTCAATGAAAGTGATTCTCGTCAGTCTCTGCTTGGGGCTACTTCCATAGGACACAAACCATAGCCATAGAACTTGGAACTACATTATTGTGCCAAGTTTCAAAGAGCTAGCACAAACCGTGTTTGATTTAGAGTTCCAAATACATGTATCCATATGGGAGAAAACAGAGTGAAACCTAAACATGAAAACGGTTACTGCAAAGGAACGGTTTAACCTAGAAGTACGAAATTTGGTGAGCCAAGTGGGAATGGTGTACTGATCATTAAATGGAAGTATCATCAAGATTGGGTGAAAAAATGTTTGCTGAGATTTCCGGAGACTCGTAGTTTTTTGGAAGCTTGGCAACCCCTTTCAATGAAAGTGATTCTCGTCAGTCTCTGCTTGGGGCTACTTCCATAGGACACAAACCATAGCCATAGAACGTGGAACTACATTATTGTGCCAAGTTTCAAAGAGCTAGCACAAACCGTGTTTGATTTAGAGTTCCAAATACATGTATCCATATAGGAGAAAACAGAGTGGAACCTAAACATAAAAACGGTTACTGCAAAGGAACGGTTTAACCTAGAAGAACGCAATTTGGTGAGCCAAGTGGGACTGGTGTACTGATCATTACCTGCAAGTATCATCAAGATTGGGTGAAAAAATGTTTGCTGAGATTTCAGGAAACACGTACTTTTTTGGAAGCTTGGCAACCCCTTTCAATGAAAGTGATTCTCGTCAGTCTCTGCTTGGGGCTACTTCCATAGGACACAAACCATAGCCATAGAACTTGGAACTACATTATTGTGCCAAGTTTCAAAGAGCTAGCACAAACCGTGTTTGATTTAGAGTTCCAACTACATGTATCCATATAGGAAAAAAGAGAGTGAAACCTAAACATGAAAACGGTTACTGCAAAGGAACGGTTTAACCTAGAAGAACGAAACTTGGGCAGCCAAGTGGGACTCGTGTACTGATCATTACCTGCAAGTATCATCAAGATTGGGTGAAAAAATGTTTGCTGAGATTTCAGGAAACTCATAGTTTTTTGAAAGCTTGGCAACCCCTTTCAAAGAAAGTGATTCTCTTCAGTCTCTGCTTGGGGTACTACAATAGGACACACACCATAGCGATACAACCTGGAACTACATTATTGTGCCAAGTTTCAAAGAGCTAGCACATACCGTGTTTGATTTAGAGTTCCAACTACATGTATCCATATAGGAGAAAACAGAGTGAAACCTAAACATGAAAACGGTTACTGCAAAGGAACGGTTTAACCGAGAAGAACGAAATTTGGTGAGCCAAGTGGGATTGGTGTACTGATCATTACCTGCCAGTATCACCAAGATTGGGAGAAAAAATGTTTGCTGAGATTTCAGGAAACTCGTAGTTTTTTGGAAGCTTGGCAACCCCTTTCAATGAAAGTGATTCTCGTCAGTCTCTCCTCAGGGCTACTTCCATCGGACCCAAATCATAGCGATAGAACTTGGAACAACATCATTGTGCCAAGTTTCAAAGAGCTAGCACAAACCGTGTTTGATTTAGTGTTCCAACTACATGTATCCATATAGGAGAAAACAGAGTGAAACCTAAACATGAAAACGGTTCCTGCAAAGGAACTGTTTAACCTAGAAGAACGAAATTTGGTGAGCCCAGTGGGATTGGTGTACTGATCATTAAATGGATGTATCATCAAGATTGGGAGAAAAAATGTTTGCTGAGATTTCAGGAAATTCATAGTTTTTTGGAAGCTTGGCAACCACTTTCAATGAAAGTGATTCTCGTCAGTCTCTGCTTGGGGCTATTTCCATAGGACACAAACCATCGCGATAGAACTTGGAACTACATTATTGTGCCAAGTTTCAAAGAGCTAGCACAAACCGTGTTTGATTTAGAGTTCCAAATACATGTATCCATATAGGAGAAAACAGAGTGAAACCTAAACATGAAAACGGTTACTGCAAAGGAACGGTGTAACCTAGAAGAACGAAATTTGGTGAGCCAAGTGGGATTGGTGTACTGATTATTAAATGGAAGTATCATCAAGATTGGGTGAAAAAAAGTTTGCTGAGATTTCAGGAAACTCGTAGTTTTTTGGAAGCTTGGCAACCCCTTTCAATGAAAGTGATTCTCGTCAGTCTCTGCTTGGAGCTACTTCCATAGGACACAAACCATAGCCATAGAACTTGGAACTACATTATTTTGCCAAGTTTCAAAGAGCTAGCACACACCGTGTTTGATTTAGAGTTCCAACTACATGTATCCATATAGGAGAAAACGGAGTGGAACCTAAACATTGAAACGGTTACTGCAAAGGAACGGTTTAACCTAGAAGAACGAAATTTGGTGAGCCAAGTGGGATTGGTGTACTGATCATTAAATGGAAGTATCATCAAGATTGGGTGAAAAAATGTTTGCTGAGATTTCAGGAAACCTGTACATTTTTGGAAGCTTGGCAACCCTTTCAGTGAAAGTGATTCTCGTCAGTCTCTGCTTGGGGTTACTTCCATAGGACACAAACCATAGCCATAAAACTTAGAACTACATTATTGTGCCAAGTTTCAAAGAGCTAGCACAAACCGTGTTTGATTTAGAGTTCTAAATACATGTATCCATATAGGAGAAAACAGAGTGAAACCTAAACATGAAAATGGTTACTGCAAAGGAACGGTTTAACCTAGAAGAACGAAATTTGGTGAGCCAAGTGGGACTGTTGTACTGATCATTACGTGGAAGTATCATCAAGATTGGGTGAAAAAATGTTTGCTGAGAATTCAGGAAACTCGTAGTTTTTTGGAAGCTTGGCAACCCATTTCAATGAAAGTGATTCTCGTCAGTCTCTGCTTGGGGCTACTTCATCGGACACAAACCATAGCGATAGAACTTGGAACTACATTATTTTGCCAAGTTTCAAAGAGCTAGCACAAACCGTGTTTGATTTAGAGTTCCAACTACATGTATCCATATAAGAGAAAAAGAGTGGAACCTAAACATAAAAACGGTTACTGCAAAGGAACGGTTTAACCTAGAAGAACGCAATTTTTATGAGCCAAGTGGGACTGGTGTACTGATCATTACCCTCAAGTATCATCAAGATTGGGTGAAAAAATGTTTGCTGAGATTTCAGGAAACTCGTACTTTTTTGGAAGCTTGGCAACCCCTTTCAATGAAAGTGATTCTCGTCAGTCTCTGCTTGGGGCTACTTCCATAGGACACAATCCATAGCCATAGAACTTGGAACTACATTATTGTGCCAAGATTCAAAGAGCTAGCACAAACCGTGTTTGATTTAGACTTCCAACTACATGTATCCATATAGGAGAAAACAGAGTGGAACCTAAACATGAAAACGGTTACTGCAAAGGAACGGTTTAACCTAGAAGAACGAAATTTGGTGAGCCTAGTGGGATTCGTGTACTGATCATTACCTGCAAGTATCATCAAATTTGGGTGAAAAAATGTTTGCTGAGATTTCCGGAAACTCGTAGTTTTTTGGAAGCTTGGCAACCCTTTCAATGAAAGTGATTCTCGTCAGTCTCTGCTTGGGGCTACTTCCATAGGACACAAACCATAGCCCTAGAACTTGGAACTACATTATTGTGCCAAGTTTCAAAGAGCTAGCACAAACCGTGTTTGATTTAGAGTTCCAAATACATGTATCCATATAGGCGAAAACAGAGTGAAACCTAAACATGAAAACGGTTACTGCAAAGGAACGGTTTAACCTAGAAGAACGAAATTTGGTGAGCCTAGTGGGATTGGTGTACTGATCATTAAATGGAAGTATCATCAAGATTGGGTGAAAAAATGTTTGCTGAGATTTCAGGAAACTCGTAGTTTTTTGGAAGCTTGGCAACCCCTTTCAATGAAAGTGATTCTCGTCAGTCTCTGCTTGGGGCTACTTCCATAGGACACAAACCATAGCCATAGAACTTGGAACTACATTATTTTGTCAAGTTTCATAGAGCTAGCACAAACCGTGTTTGATTTAGAGTTCCAACTACATGTATCCATATAGGAGAAAACAGAGTGAAACCTAAACATGAAAAAGGTTACTGCAAAGGAACGGTTTAACCTAGAAGAACGAAATTTGGTGAGCCAAGTGGGACTGGTGTACTGATCATTACCTGCAAGTATCATCAAGATTGGGTGAAAAAGTTTTTGCTGAGATTTCAGGAAACTCGTAGTTTTTTGGAAGCATGGCAACCCCTTTCAAAGAAAGTGATTCTCTTCAGTCTCTGCTTGGGGTACTACAATAGGACACAAACCATAGCGATACAACCTGGAACTACATTATTGTGCCAAGTTTCAAAGAGCTAGCACAAACCATGTTTCATTTAGAGTTCCAACTACATGTATCCATATAGGAGAAAACAGAGTGAAACCTAAACATGGAAACGGTTACTGCAAAGGAACGGTTTAACCGAGAAGAACGAAATTTGGTGAGCCAAGTGGGATTGGTGTACTGATCATTACCTGCCAGTATCACCAAGATTGGGAGAAAAAATGTTTGCTGAGATTTCAGGAAACTCGTAGTTTTTTGGAAGGTTGGCAACCCCTTTCAATGAAAGTGATTCTCATCAGTCTCTCCTCAGGGCTACTTCCATCGGACCCAAATCATAGCGATAGAACTTGGAACAACATCATTGTGCCAAGTTTCAAAGAGCTAGCACAAACCGTGTATGATTTATTGTTCCAACCACATGTATCCATATAGGAGAAAACAGAGTGAAACCTAAACATGAAAACGGTTACTGCAAAGGAACGGTTTAACCTAGAAGACGAAATTTGGTGAGCCCAGTGGGATTGGTGTACTGATCATTAAATGGATGTATCATCAAGATTGGGAGAAAAAATGTTTGCTGAGATTTCAGGAAACTCATAGTTTTTTGGAAGCTTGGCAACCCATTTCAATGAAAGTGATTCTCGTCAGTCTCTGCTTAGGGCTATTTCCATAGGACACAAACCATCGCGATAGAACTTGGAACTACATTATTGTGCCATGTTTCAAAGAGCTAGCACAAACCGTGTTTGATTTAGAGTTCCAACTACATGTATCCATATAGGAGAAAACAGAGTGAAACCTAAACATGAAAACGGTTACTGCAAAGGAACGGTGTAACCTAGAAGAACGAAATTTGGTGAGCCAAGTGGGATTGGTGTACTGATCATTAAATGGAAGTATCATCAAGATTGGGTGAAAAAAAGTTTGCTGAGATTTCAGGAAACTCGTAGTTTTTTGGAAGCTTTGCAACCCCTTTCAATGAAAGTGATTCTCGTCAGTCTCTGCTTGGGGCTACTTCCATAGGACACAAACCATAGCCATAGAACTTGGAACTACATTATTGTGCCAATTTTCAAAGAGCTAGCACAAACCGTGTTTGATTTAGAGTTCCAACTACATGTATCCATATAGGAGAAAACGGAGTGGAACCTAAACATGGAAACGGTTACTGCAAAGGAACGGTTTAACCTAGAAGAACGAAATTTGGTGAGCCAAGTGGGATTGGTGTACTCATCATTACCTGCAAGTATCATCAAGATTGGGTGAAAAAATGTTTGCTGAGATTTCAGGAAACCTGTACATTTTTGGAAGCTTGGCAACCCTTTCAATGAAAGTGATTCTCGTCAGTCTCTGCTTGGGGCTACTTCCATAGGACACAAACCATAGCCATAGAACTTGGAACTACATTATTGTGCCAAGTTTCAAAGAGCTAGCACAAACCGTGTTTGATTTAGAGGTCTAAATACATGTATCCATATAGGAGAAAACAGAGTGAAACCTAAACATGAAAACGGTTACTGCAAAGGAACGGTTTAACCTAGAAGAACGCAATTTGGTGAGCCAAGTGGGACTGTTGTACTGATCATTACGTGGAAGTATCATCAAGATTTGGTGAAAAAATGTGTGCTGAGATTTCAGGAAACTCGTAGTTTTTTGGAAGCTTGGCAACCCATTTCAATGAAAGTGATTATCGTCAGTCTCTGCTTGGGGCTACTTCAATAGGACACAAACCATAGCCATAGAACTTGGAACTACATTATTGTGCCAAGTTGAAAAGTGCTAGCACAAACCGTGTTTGATTTAGAGTTCCAACTACATGTATAAATATAGGAGAAAACAGAGTGAAACCTAAACATGAAAACGGTTACTGCAAAGGAACGGTTTAACCTAGAAGAACGAAATTTGGTGAGCCAAGTGGCATTGGTGTACTGATCATTACCTGCAAGTATCATCACGATTTGGTGAAAAAATGTTTGCTGAGATTTCAGGAAACTCGTAGTTTTTTGGAAGCTTGGCAACCCCTTTCAATGAAAGTGATTCTCGTCAGTCTCTGCTTGGGGCTACTTCCATAGGACACAAACTATAACCATAGAACTTCGAACTATATTATTTTGCCAAGTTTCAAAGAGCTAGCACAAACCGTGTTTGATTTAGAGTTCCAACTACATGTATCCATATAGGAGAAAACAGAGTGGAACCTAAACATGAAAACGGTTCCTGGAAAGGAACGGTTTAACCTAGAAGAACGAAATTTGGTGAGCCAAGTGGGATTGTTGTACTGATCATTATCTGCCAGTATCATCAAGAGTGGGTGAAAAAATGTTTGCTGAGATTTCAGGAAACTCGTAGTTTTTTGGAAGCTTGGCTACCCCTTTCAATGAAAGTGATTCTCCTCGGTCTTTCCTTGGGGCTAATTCAATAGGACACAGACCATCGCGATAGAACTTGGAACTACATTATTGTGCCAAGTTTCAAAGAGCTAGCACAAACCGTGTTTGATTTAGAGTTCCAAATACATGTATCCACATAGGAGAAAACAGAGTGAATCCTAAACATGAAAACGGTTACTGCAAAGGAACGGATTTACCTAGAAGAACGAAATTTGGTGAGCCCAGTGGGATTGGTGTACTGATCATTAAATGGAAGTATCATCAAGATTGGGTGGAAAAATGTTTGCTGAGATTTCAGGAAACTCGTAGTTTTTTGGAAACTTGACAACCCATTTCAATGAAAGTGATTCTCGTCACTCTCTGCTTGGGGCAACTTCCATGGGACACAAACAATAGCGATAGAACTTGGAATTACATTATTGTGCCAAGTTTCAAAGAGCTAGCACAAACCGTGTTTGATTTAGAGTTCCAACTACATGTATCCATATAGGAGAAAACAGAGTGAAACCTAAACATGAAAACGGTTACTGAAAAGGAACGGTGTAACCTAGAAGAACGAAATTTGGTGAGCCAAGTGGGATTGGTGTACCGATCATTACATGGAAGTATCATCAAGATTTGGTGAAAAAATGTGTGCTGAGATTTCAGGAAACTCGTAGTTTTTTGGAAGCTTGGCAACCCCTTTCATTGAACGTGATTCTCGTCAGTATTTGCTTGGGGCTACTTCAATAGGACACAAACAATAGCGAAAGAACTGGGAATTACATTATTGTGCCAAGTTTCAAAGAGCTAGCACAAACCGTGTTTGATTTAGAGTTCCAACTACATGTATCCATATAGGAGAAAACAGAGTGAAACCTAAACATGAAAACGGTTACTGCAAAGGAACTGTTTAACCTAGAAGAACGAAATTTGGTGAGCCCAGTGGGATTGGTGTACTGATCATTAAATGGATGTATCATCAAGATTGGGAGAAAAAATGTTTGCTGAGATTTCAGGAAATTCATAGTTTTTTGGAAGCTTTGGCAACCACTTTCAATGAAAGTGATTCTCGTCAGTCTCTGCTTGGGGCTATTTCCATAGGACACAAAGCATCGCGATAGAACATGGAACTACATTATTGTGCCAAGTTTCAAAGAGCTAGCACAAACCGTGTTTGATTTAGAGTTCCAAATACATGTATCCATATAGGAGAAAACAGAGTGAAACCTAAACATGAAAACGGTTACTGCAAAGGAACGGTGTAACCTAGAAGAACGAAATTTGGTGAGCCAAGTGGGATTGGTGTACTGATTATTAAATGGAAGTATCATCAAGATTGGGTGAAAAAAAGTTTGCTGAGATTTCAGGAAACTCGTAGTTTTTTGGAAGCTTGGCAACCCCTTTCAATGAAAGTGATTCTCGTCAGTCTCTGCTTGGGGCTACTTCCATAGGACACAAACCATAGCCATAGAACTTGGAACTACATTATTTTGCCAAGTTTCAAAGAGCTAGCACACACCGTGTTTGATTTAGAGTTCCAACTACATGTATCCATATAGGAGAAAACGGAGTGGAACCTAAACATTGAAACGGTTACTGCAAAGGAACGGTTTAACCTAGAAAAACGAAATTTGGTGAGCCAAGTGGGATTGGTGTACTGATCATTAAATGGAAGTATCATCAAGATTGGGTGAAAAAATGTTTGCTGAGATTTCAGGAAACGTGTACATTTTTGGAAGCTTGGCAACCCTTTCAGTGAAAGTGATTCTCGTCAGTCTCTGCTTGGGGCTACTTCCATAGGACACAAACCATAGCCATAAAACTTAGAACTACATTATTGTGCCAAGTTTCAAAGAGCTAGCACAAACCGTGTTTGATTTAGAGTTCTAAATACATGTATCCATATAGGAGAAAACAGAGTGAAACCTAAACATGAAAATGGTTACTGCAAAGGAACGGTTTAACCTAGAAGAACGAAATTTGGTGAGCCAAGTGGGACTGTTGTACTGATCATTACGTGGAAGTATCATCAAGATTGGGTGAAAAAATGTTTGCTGAGAATTCAGGAAACTCGTAGTTTTTTGGAAGCTTGGCAACCCATTTCAATGAAAGTGATTCTCGTCAGTCTCTGCTTGGGGCTACTTCCATCGGACACAAACCATAGCCATAGAACTTGGAACTACATTATTGTGCCAAGTTTCAAAGAGCTAGCACAAACCGTGTTTGATTTAGAGTTCCAACTACATGTATCCATATAGGAGAAAAAGAGTGGAACCTAAACATAAAAACGGTTACTGCAAAGGAACGGTTTAACCTAGAAGAACGCAATTTGGTGAGCCAAGTGGGACTGGTGTACTGATCATTACCCTCAAGTATCATCAAGATTGGGTGAAAAAATGTTTGCTGAGATTTCAGGAAACTCGTACTTTTTTGGAAGCTTGGCAACCCCTTTCAATGAAAGTGATTCTCGTCAGTCTCTGCTTGGGGCTACTTCCATAGGACACAATCCATAGCCATAGAACTTGGAACTACATTATTGTGCCAAGATTCAAAGAGCTAGCACAAACCGTGTTTGATTTAGACTTCCTACTACATGTATCCATATAGGAGAAAACAGAGTGGAACCTAAACATGAAAACGGTTACTGCAAAGGAACGGTTTAACCTAGAAGAACGAAATTTGGTGAGCCAAGTGGGACTGGTGTACTGATCATTACCTGCAAGTATCATCAAATTTGGGTGAAAAAATGTTTGCTGAGATTTCCGGAAACTCGTAGTTTTTTGGAAGCTTGGCAACCCTTTCAATGAAAGTGATTCTCGTCAGTCTCTGCTTGGGGCTACTTCCATAGGACACAAACCATAGCCCTAGAACTTGGAACTACATTATTGTGCCAAGTTTCAAAGAGCTAGCACAAACCGTGTTTGATTTAGAGTTCCAAATACATGTATCCATATAGGCGAAAACAGAGTGAAACCTAAACATGAAAACGGTTACTGCAAAGGAACGGTTTAACCTAGAAGAACGAAATTTGGTGAGCCTAGTGGGATTGGTGTACTGATCATTAAATGGAAGTATCATCAAGATTGGGTGAAAAAATGTTTGCTGAGATTTCAGGAAACTCGTAGTTTTTTGGAAGCTTGGCAACCCCTTTCAATGAAAGTGATTCTCGTCAGTCTCTGCTTGGGGCTACTTCCATAGGACACAAACCATAGCCATAGAACTTGGAACTACATTATTTTGTCAAGTTTCATAGAGCTAGCACAAACCGTGTTTGATTTAGAGTTCCAACTACATGTATCCATATAGGAGAAAACAGAGTGAAACCTAAACATGAAAAAGGTTACTGCAAAGGAACGGTTTAACCTAGAAGAACGAAATTTGGTGAGCCAAGTGGGACTGGTGTACTGATCATTACCTGCAAGTATCATCAAGATTGGGTGAAAAAGTTTTTGCTGAGATTTCAGGAAACTCGTAGTTTTTTGGAAGCATGGCAACCCCTTTCAAAGAAAGTGATTCTCTTCAGTCTCTGCTTGGGGTACTACAATAGGACACAAACCATAGCGATACAACCTGGAACTACATTATTGTGCCAAGTTTCAAAGAGCTAGCACAAACCATGTTTCATTTAGAGTTCCAACTACATGTATCCATATAGGAGAAAACAGAGTGAAACCTAAACATGGAAACGGTTACTGCAAAGGAACGGTTTAACCGAGAAGAACGAAATTTGGTGAGCCGAGTGGGACTGGTGTACTGATCATTACCTGCCAGTATTACCAAGATTGGGAGAAAAAATGTTTGCTGAGATTTCAGGAAACTCGTAGTTTTTTGGAAGGTTGGCAACCCCTTTCAATGAAAGTGATTCTCGTCAGTCTCTCCTCAGGGCTACTTCCATCGGACCCAAATCATAGCGATAGAACTTGGAACAACATCATTGTGCCAAGTTTCAAAGAGCTAGCACAAACCGTGTTTGATTTATTGTTCCAACCACATGTATCCATATAGGAGAAAACAGAGTGAAACCTAAACATGAAAACGGTTACTGCAAAGGAACGGTTTAACCTAGAAGACGAAATTTGGTGAGCCCAGTGGGATTGGTGTACTGATCATTAAATGGATGTATCATCAAGATTGGGAGAAAAAATGTTTGCTGAGATTTCAGGAAACTCATAGTTTTTGGAAGCTTGGCAACCCATTTCAATGAAAGTGATTCTCGTCAGTCTCTGCTTGGGGCTATTTCCATAGGACACAAACCATCGCGATAGAACTTGGAACTACATTATTGTGCCATGTTTCAAAGAGCTAGCACAAACCGTGTTTGATTTAGAGTTCCAACTACATGTATCCATATAGGAGAAAACAGAGTGAAACCTAAACATGAAAACGGTTACTGCAAAGGAACGGTGTAACCTAGAAGAACGAAATTTGGTGAGCCAAGTGGGATTGGTGTACTGATCATTAAATGGAAGTATCATCAAGATTGGGTGAAAAAAAGTTTGCTGAGATTTCAGGAAACTAGTATTTTTTTTTAAGCTTTGCAACCCCTTTCAATGAAAGTGATTCTCGTCAGTCTCTGCTTGGGGCTACTTCCATAGGACACAAACCATAGCCATAGAACTTGGAACTACATTATTGTGCCAATTTTCAAAGAGCTAGCACAAACCGTGTTTGATTTAGAGTTCCAACTACATGTATCCATATAGGAGAAAACGGAGTGGAACCTAAACATGGAAACGGTTACTGCAAAGGAACGGTTTAACCTAGAAGAACGAAATTTGGTGAGCCAAGTGGGATTGGTGTACTCATCATTACCTGCAAGTATCATCAAGATTGGGTGAAAAAATGTTTGCTGAGATTTCAGGAAACCTGTACATTTTTGGAAGCTTGGCAACCCTTTCAATGAAAGTGATTCTCGTCAGTCTCTGCTTGGGGCTACTTCCATAGGACACAAACCATAGCCATAGAACTTGGAACTACATTATTGTGCCAAGTTTCAAAGAGCTAGCACAAACCGTGTTTGATTTAGAGGTCTAAATACATGTATCCATATAGGAGAAAACAGAGTGAAACCTAAACATGAAAACGGTTACTGCAAAGGAACGGTTTAACCTAGAAGAACGCAATTTGGTGAGCCAAGTGGGACTGTTGTACTGATCATTACGTGGAAGTATCATCAAGATTTGGTGAAAAAATGTGTGCTGAGATTTCAGGAAACTCGTAGTTTTTGGAAGCTTGGCAACCCATTTCAATGAAAGTGATTATCGTCAGTCTCTGCTTGGGGCTACTTCAATAGGACACAAACCATCGCGATAGAACTTGGAACTACATTATTGTGCCAAGTTGAAAAGTGCTAGCACAAACCGTGTTTGATTTAGAGTTCCAACTACATGTATAAATATAGGAGAAAACAGAGTGAAACCTAAACATGAAAACGGTTACTGCAAAGGAACGGTTTAACCTAGAAGAACGAAATTTGGTGAGCCAAGTGGCATTGGTGTACTGATCATTACCTGCAAGTATCATCACGATTTGGTGAAAAAATGTTTGCTGAGATTTCAGGAAACTCGTAGTTTTTTGGAAGCTTGGCAACCCCTTTCAATGAAAGTGATTCTCGTCAGTCTCTGCTTGGGGCTACTTCCATAGGACACAAACTATAACCATAGAACTTCGAACTATATTATTTTGCCAAGTTTCAAAGAGCTAGCACAAACCGTGTTTGATTTGGAGTTCCAACTACATGTATCCATATAGGAGAAAACAGAGTGGAACCTAAACATGAAAACGGTTCCTGGAAAGGAACGGTTTAACCTAGAAGAACGAAATTTGGTGAGCCAAGTGGGATTGTTGTACTGATCATTATCTGCCAGTATCATCAAGAGTGGGTGAAAAAATGTTTGCTGAGATTTCAGGAAACTCGTAGTTTTTTGGAAGCTTGGCTACCCCTTTCAATGAAAGTGATTCTCCTCGGTCTTTCCTTGGGGCTAATTCAATAGGACACAGACCATCGCGATAGAACTTGGAACTACATTATTGTGCCAAGTTTCAAAGAGCTAGCACAAACCGTGTTTGATTTAGAGTTCCAAATACATGTATCCACATAGGAGAAAACAGAGTGAATCCTAAACATGAAAACGGTTACTGCAAAGGAACGGATTTACCTAGAAGAACGAAATTTGGTGAGCCCAGTGGGATTGGTGTACTGATCATTAAATGGAAGTATCATCAAGATTGGGTGGAAAAATGTTTGCTGAGATTTCAGGAAACTCGTAGTTTTTTGGAAACTTGACAACCCATTTCAATGAAAGTGATTCTCGTCACTCTCTGCTTGGGGCAACTTCCATGGGACACAAACAATAGCGATAGAACTTGGAATTACATTATTGTGCCAAGTTTCAAAGAGCTAGCACAAACCGTGTTTGATTTAGAGTTCCAACTACATGTATCCATATAGGAGAAAACAGAGTGAAACCTAAACATGAAAACGGTTACTGAAAAGGAACGGTGTAACCTAGAAGAACGAAATTTGGTGAGCCAAGTGGGATTGGTGTACCGATCATTACATGGAAGTATCATCAAGATTTGGTGAAAAAATGTGTGCTGACATTTCAGGAAACTCGTAGTTTTTTGGAAGCTTGGCAACCCCTTTCATTGAACGTGATTCTCGTCAGTATTTGCTTGGGGCTACTTCAATAGGACACAAACAATAGCGAAAGAACTGGGAATTACATTATTGTGCCAAGTTTCAAAGAGCTAGCACAAACCGTGTTTGATTTAGAGTTCCAACTACATGTATCCATATAGGAGAAAACAGAGTGAAACCTAAACATGAAAACGGTTACTGCAAAGGAACGTTTTAACCTAGAAGAACGAAGTTCGGTGAGCCAAGTGGGACTGGTGTACTGATCATTACCTGCCAGTATCATCAAGATTGGGTGAAAAAATGTTTGCTGATATTTCCGGAGACTCGTAGTTTTTTGGAAGCTTGGCAACCCCTTTCAATGAAAGTGATTCTCGTCAGTCTCTGCTTGGGGCTACTTCCATAGGACACAAACAATAGCGATAGAACTTGGAATTCCATTCTTATGCCAAGTTTCAAAGAGCTAGCACAAACCGTGTTTGATTTAGAGTTCCAAATACATGTATCCATATAGGAGAAAACAGAGTGAAACCTAAACATGAAAATGGTTACTGCAAAGGAACGGTTAACCTAGAAGAACGAAATTTGGTGAGCCAAGTGGGATTGGTGTACTGATCATTACCTGCCAGTATCATCAAGAGTGGGTGAAAAAAGGTTTACTGAGATTTCCGGAAACTCGTACTTTTTGGAAGCTTGGCAACCCCTTTCAATGAAAGTGACTCTAGTCAGTCTCTGCTTGCGGCAACTTCAATCGGACACAAACCATAGCGATAGAACTTGGAACTACATCATTGTGACAAGATGAAAAGAGCTAGCACAAACCGTGTTTGATTTAGAGTTCCAACTACATGTATCCGTATAGGAGAAAACAGAGTGAAACCTAAACATGAAAACGGTTCCTGCAAAGGAACGGTTTAACCTAGAAGAACGAAATTTGGTGAGCCAAGTGGGATTGGTGTACTGATCATTACATGCAAGTATCATCAAGATTGGGTGAAAAAAATGTTTGCTGAGATTTCAGGAAACTCGTAGTTTTTTGGACGCTTGGCAACCCCTTTCAATTAAAGTGATTCTCGTCAGTCTCTGCTTGGGGTACTTCCATAGGACACAAACCATAGCCATAGAACTTGGAACTACATTATTGTGCCAAGTTTCAAAGAGCTAGCACAAACCGTGTTTGATTTAGAGTTCCAAATACATGTATCTATATAGGAGTTAACAGAGTGAAACCTAAACATGAAAACGGTTACTGCAAAGGAACGGTTTAACCTAGAAGAACGAAATTTGGTGAGCCAAGTGGAACTGCTGTACTGATCATTAATTGGAAGTATCATCAAGTTTGGGTGAAAAAAAATGTTTGCTTAGATTTCAGGAAACTCGTAGTTTTTTGGAAGCTTGGCAACCCCTTTCAATGAAAGTGATTCTCGTCAGTCTCTGCTTGGGGCTACTTCGATAGGACACAAACCATAGCCATAGAACTTGGAACTACATTATTGTCCCAAGTTTCAAAGAGCTAGCACAAACCGTGTTTGATTTAGAGTTCCAACTACATGTATCTATATAGGAGAAAACAGAGTGAAACCTAAACATGAAAACAGTTACTGCAAAGGAACGGTTTAACCTAGAAGAACGAAATTTGGTGAGCCAAGTGGGACTCGTGTACTGATCATTACCTGCAAGTATCATCAAGATTGGGTGAAAAAATATTTGCTGAGTTTTCAGGAACCTCGTAGTTTTTTGGAAGCTTGGCAACCCCTTTCAATGAAGGTGATTCTCGTCAGTCTCTTCTTGGGGCTACTTCCATAGGACACAAACCATAGCCATAGAACTTGGAACTACATTTTTGTGCCAAGTTTCAAAGAGCTAGCACAAACCGTTTTTTGATTTAGATTTCCAACTACATGTATCCATATAGGAGAAAACAGAGTGAAACCTAAACATGAAAACGGTTACTGCAATGGAACGGTTTAACCTAGAAGAACGAAATTTGGTGAGCCAAGTGGGATTGGTGTACTGATCATTACCTGGAATTATCATCAAGATTGGGTGAAAAAATGTTTGCTGAGATTTCAGGAAACTCGTAGTTTTTTGGAAGCTTAGCAACCCCTTTCATTGAACGTGATTCTCGTCAGTCTTTGCTTGGGGCTACTTCAATAGGACACAAACAATAGCGATATAACTTAGAATTACATTATTGTGCCAAGTTTCAAAGAGCTAGCACAAACCGTGTTTGATTTAGAGTTCCAACTACATATATCCATATAGGAGAAAACAGAGTGAAACCTAAACATGAAAACGGTTACTGCAAAGGAACGTTTTAACCTAGAGAACGAAATTTGGTGAGCCCAGTGGGATTGGTGTACTATTCATTAAATGGAAGTATCATCAAGATTGGGTGAAAAAATGTTTGCTGAGATTTCGGGAAACCCCTAGATTTTTGGAAGCTTGGCAACCCCTTTCAATGAAAGTGATTCAAGTCAGTTTCTGCTTGGGTCTACTTCCATAGGACACAAACCATTGCCATAGAACTTGGAACTACATTATTGTGCCAAGTTTCAAAGTGCTAGCACAAACCGTGTTTGATTTAGAGTTCCAACTACATGTATCCATATAGGAGAAAACAGAGTGAAACCTAAACATGTAAACGGTTACTGCAAAGGAACGGTTTAACCTAGAAGAACGAAATTTGGTGAGCCAAGTGGGACTGGTGTACTGATCATTACCTGCAAGTATCATCAAGATTTTGTGAAAAAAACATTTGCTGAGATTTCAGGAAACTCGTAGTTTTTTGGAAGCTTGGCAACCCCTTTCAATGAAAGTGATTCTCGTCAGTCTCTGCTTGGGGCTACTTCCATAGGACACAAACCATAGCCATAGAACTTGGAACTACATTATTGTGCCAAGTTTCAAAGAGCTAGCACAAACCGTGTTTTATTTAGAGTTCCAACTACATGTATCCATATAGGAGAAAACAGAGTGAAACCTAAACATGAAAACGGTTACTGCAAAGGATCGGTTTAACCTAGAAGAACGAAATTTGGTGAGCGAAGTGGGACTGGTGTACTGATCATTACCTGCAAGTATCATCAAGCTTTTGTGAAAAAATGTTTGCTGAGATTTCAGGAAACTCGTAGTTTTTTGGAAGCTTGGCAACCCCTTTCAATGAAAGTGATTCTCGTCAGTCTCTGCTTGGGGCTACTTCCATAGGACACAAACCATAGCCATAGAACTTGGAACTACATTATTGTGCCAAGTTTCAAAGAGCTAGCACAAACCGTGTTTGATTTAGAGTTCCAACTACATGTATCCATATAGGAGAAAACAGTGAAACCTAAACATGAAAACGGTTACGGCAAAGGAATGGTTTAACCTAGAAGAACGAAATTTGGTGAGCCAAGTGGGACTGGTGTACTAATCATTAAATGGATGTATCATCACGATTGGGAGAAAAAATGTTTGCTGAGATTTCATGAAACTCGTAGTTTTTTGGAAGCTTGGCAACCCCTTTCAATGAAAGTGATTCTCCTCAGTCTCTGCTTGGGTCTACTTCCATAGGACACAAACCATTGCCATAGAACTTGGAACTACATTATTGTGCCAAGTTTCAAAGAACTAGCACAAACCGTGTTTGATTTAGAGTTCCAACTACATGTATCCATATAGGAGAAAACAGAGTGAAACCTAAACATGAAAACGGTTACTGCAAAGGAACGGTTTAAACTAGAAGAACGAAATTTGGTGAGCCAAGTGGGATTGGTGTACTGATCATTACTTGCAAGTATCATCACGAATGGGTGAAAAACTGTCTGCTGAGATTTCAGGAACTCGTAGTTTTTTGGAAGCTTGGCCAACCCCTTTCAATGAAAGTGATTCTCGTCAGTCTCTGTTTGGGGTTACTTCCATAGGACACAAACCATAGCCATAGAACTTGGAACTACATTATTGTGCCAAGTTTCAAAGAGCTAGCACAAACCGTGTTTTATTTAGAGTTCCAAATACATGTATCCATATAGGCGAAAACAGAGTGAAACCTAAACATGAAAAAGGTTACTGCAAAGGAACGGTTTAACCTAGAAGAACGAAACTTGGTCAGCCAAGTGGGACTGGTGTACTGATCATTACCTGCAAGTATCAACAAGATTTTGTGAAAAAATGTTTGCTGAGATTTCAGGAAACTCGTAGTTTTTGGAAGCTTGGCAACCCCTTTCAATGAAAGTCATCCTCGTTAGTCTCTGCTTGGGGCTACTTCCATAGGACACAAACCATAGCCATAGAACTTGGAACTACATTATTTTGCCAAGTTTCAAAGAGCTAGCACAAACCGTGTTTGATTTAGAGTTCCAACTACATGTATCCATATAGGAGAAAACATAGTGAAACCTAAACATGAAAACGGTTACTGCAAAGGAACGGTTTAACCTAGAAGAACGAAATATGGTGAGCCAAGTGGGACTGGTGTACTAATCATTAAATGGATGTATCATCAAGATTGGGTGAAAAAATGTTTGCTGAGATTTCATGAAACTCGTAGTTTTTTGGAAGCTTGGCAACCCCTTTCAATGAAAGTCATCCTCGTCAGTCTCTGCTTGGGGCTAATTCCATAGGACACAAACCATAGCCAGAGAACTTGGAACTACATTATTGTGCCAAGTTTCACAGAGCTAGCACAAACGTGTTTGATTTAGAGTTCCAACTACATGTATCCATATAGGAGAAAACATAGTGAAACCTAAAATGAAAACGGTTACGGCAAAGGAACGGTTTAACCTAGAAGAACGAAATTTGGTGAGCCAAGTGGGACTGGTGTACTAATGATTAAATGGATGTATCATCAAGATTGGGTGAAAAAATGTTTGCTGAGATTTCATGAAACTCGTAGTTTTTTGGAAGCTTGGCAACCCCTTTCAATGAAAGTGATTCTCGTCAGTCTCTGCTTGTGTCTACTTCCACAGGACACAAACCATTGCCATAGAACTTGGAACTACATTATTGTGCCACGTTTCAAAGAGCTAGCACAAACCGTGTTTGATTTAGAGTTCCAACTACATGTATCCATATAGGAGAAAACAGAGTGAAACCTAAACATGAAAACGGTTACTGCAAAGGAACGGTTTAACCTAGAAGAACGAAATTTGGTGAGCCAAGTGGGATTGGTGTACTGATCATTACCCGCAAGTATCACCACGATTGGGTGAAAAACTGTTTGCTGAGATTTCAGGAAACTCGTAGTTTTTTGGAAGCTTGGCAACCCCTTTCAATGAAAGTGATTCTCGTCAGTCTGTGTTTGGGTTTACTTCCATAGGACACAAACCATAGCCATAGAACTTGGAACTACATTATTGTGCCAAGTTTCAAAGAGCTAGCACAAACCGTGTTTTATTTAGAGTTCCAAATACATGTATCCATATAGGAGAAAACAGAGTGAAATCTAAACATGAAAACGGTTACTGCAAAGGAACGGTTTAACCTAGAAGAACGAAATTTGGTGAGCCTAGTGGGACTGGTGTACTGATCATTACCTGCAAGTATCATCAAGATTTTTTGAAAAAATGTTTGCTGAAATTTCAGGAAACTCGTAGTTTTTTGGAAGCTTGGCAACCCCTTTCAATGAAAGTGATTCTCGTCAGTCTCTGCTTGGGGCTACTTCCATAGGACACAAACCATAGCCATAGAACTTGGAACTACATTATTGTGCCAAGTTTCAAAGAGCTAGCACAAACCGTGTTTGATTTAGAGTTCCAACTACATGTATCCATATAGGAGAAAACATAGTGAAACCTAAACATGAAAACGGTTACGGCAAAGGAACGGTTTAACCTAGAAGAACGAAATTTGGTGAGCCAAGTGGGACTGGTGTACTAATCATTAAATGGATGTATCATCAAGATTGGGTGAAAAAATGTTTGCTGAGATTTCATGAAACTCGTAGTTTTTTGGAAGCTTGGCAACCCCTTTCAATGAAAGTCATCCTCGTCAGTCTCTGCTTGGGGCTAATTCCATAGGACAAAAACCATAGCCAGAGAACTTGGAACTACATTATTGTGCCAAGTTTCACAGAGCTAGCACAAACCGTGTTTGATTTAGAGTTCCAAATACATGTATCCATATAGGAGAAAACATAGTGAAACCTAAACATGAAAACGGTTACTGCAAAGGAACGATTTAACCTAGAAGAACGAAATTTGGTGAGCCAAGTGGGACTGGTGTACTAATCATTAAATGGATGTATCATCAAGATTGGGTGAAAAAATGTTTGCTGAGATTTCTGGAAACTCGTAGTTTTTTGGAAGCTTGGCAACCCCTTTCAATGAAAGTGATTCTTGTCAGTCTCTGCTTGGGTCTACTTCCATAGGACACAAACCATTGCCATAGAACTTGGAACTACATTATTGTGCCAAGTTTCAAAGTGCTAGCACAAACCGTGTTTGATTTAGAGTTCCAACTACATGTATCCATATAGGAGAAAACAGAGTGAAACCTAAACATGAAAACGGTTACTGCAAAGGAACGGTTTAACCTAGAAGAACGAAATTTGGTGAGCCAAGTGGGACTGGTGTACTGATCATTACCTGCAAGTATCATCAAGCTTTTGTGAAAAAATGTTTGCTGAGATTTCAGGAAACTCGTAGTTTTTTGGAAGCTTGGCAACCCCTTTCAATGAAAGTGATTCTCGTCAGTCTCTGCTTGGGGCTACTTCCATAGGACACAAACCATAGCCATAGAACTTGGAACTACATTATTGTGCCAAGTTTCAAAGAGCTAGCACAAACCGTGTTTGATTTAGAGTTCCAACTACATGTATCCATATAGGAGAAAACAGTGAAACCTAAACATGAAAACGGTTACGGCAAAGGAATGGTTTAACCTAGAAGAACGAAATTTGGTGAGCCAAGTGGGACTGGTGTACTAATCATTAAATGGATGTATCATCACGATTGGGAGAAAAAATGTTTGCTGAGATTTCATGAAACTCGTAGTTTTTTGGAAGCTTGGCAACCCCTTTCAATGAAAGTGATTCTCCTCAGTCTCTGCTTGGGTCTACTTCCATAGGACACAAACCATTGCCATAGAACTTGGAACTACATTATTGTGCCAAGTTTCAAAGAACTAGCACAAACCGTGTTTGATTTAGAGTTCCAACTACATGTATCCATATAGGAGAAAACAGAGTGAAACCTAAACATGAAAACGGTTACTGCAAAGGAACGGTTTAAACTAGAAGAACGAAATTTGGTGAGCCAAGTGGGATTGGTGTACTGATCATTACTTGCAAGTATCATCACGATTGGGTGAAAAACTGTCTGCTGAGATTTCAGGAAACTCGTAGTTTTTTGGAAGCTTGGCAACCCCTTTCAATGAAAGTGATTCTCGTCAGTCTCTGTTTGGGGTTACTTCCATAGGACACAAACCATAGCCATAGAACTTGGAACTACATTATTGTGCCAAGTTTCAAAGAGCTAGCACAAACCGTGTTTTATTTAGAGTTCCAAATACATGTATCCATATAGGCGAAAACAGAGTGAAACCTAAACATGAAAAAGGTTACTGCAAAGGAACGGTTTAACCTAGAAGAACGAAACTTGGTCAGCCAAGTGGGACTGGTGTACTGATCATTACCTGCAAGTATCAACAAGATTTTGTGAAAAAATGTTTGCTGAGATTTCAGGAAACTCGTAGTTTTTGGAAGCTTGGCAACCCCTTTCAATGAAAGTCATCCTCGTTAGTCTCTGCTTGGGGCTACTTCCATAGGACACAAACCATAGCCATAGAACTTGGAACTACATTATTTTGCCAAGTTTCAAAGAGCTAGCACAAACCGTGTTTGATTTAGAGTTCCAACTACATGTATCCATATAGGAGAAAACATAGTGAAACCTAAACATGAAAACGGTTACTGCAAAGGAACGGTTTAACCTAGAAGAACGAAATATGGTGAGCCAAGTGGGACTGGTGTACTAATCATTAAATGGATGTATCATCAAGATTGGGTGAAAAAATGTTTGCTGAGATTTCATGAAACTCGTAGTTTTTTGGAAGCTTGGCAACCCCTTTCAATGAAAGTCATCCTCGTCAGTCTCTGCTTGGGGCTAATTCCATAGGACACAAACCATAGCCAGAGAACTTGGAACTACATTATTGTGCCAAGTTTCACAGAGCTAGCACAAACGTGTTTGATTTAGAGTTCCAACTACATGTATCCATATAGGAGAAAACATAGTGAAACCTAAAATGAAAACGGTTACGGCAAAGGAACGGTTTAACCTAGAAGAACGAAATTTGGTGAGCCAAGTGGGACTGGTGTACTAATGATTAAATGGATGTATCATCAAGATTGGGTGAAAAAATGTTTGCTGAGATTTCATGAAACTCGTAGTTTTTTGGAAGCTTGGCAACCCCTTTCAATGAAAGTGATTCTCGTCAGTCTCTGCTTGTGTCTACTTCCACAGGACACAAACCATTGCCATAGAACTTGGAACTACATTATTGTGCCACGTTTCAAAGAGCTAGCACAAACCGTGTTTGATTTAGAGTTCCAACTACATGTATCCATATAGGAGAAAACAGAGTGAAACCTAAACATGAAAACGGTTACTGCAAAGGAACGGTTTAACCTAGAAGAACGAAATTTGGTGAGCCAAGTGGGATTGGTGTACTGATCATTACCCGCAAGTATCACCACGATTGGGTGAAAAACTGTTTGCTGAGATTTCAGGAAACTCGTAGTTTTTTGGAAGCTTGGCAACCCCTTTCAATGAAAGTGATTCTCGTCAGTCTGTGTTTGGGTTTACTTCCATAGGACACAAACCATAGCCATAGAACTTGGAACTACATTATTGTGCCAAGTTTCAAAGAGCTAGCACAAACCGTGTTTTATTTAGAGTTCCAAATACATGTATCCATATAGGAGAAAACAGAGTGAAATCTAAACATGAAAACGGTTACTGCAAAGGAACGGTTTAACCTAGAAGAACGAAATTTGGTGAGCCTAGTGGGACTGGTGTACTGATCATTACCTGCAAGTATCATCAAGATTTTTTGAAAAAATGTTTGCTGAAATTTCAGGAAACTCGTAGTTTTTTGGAAGCTTGGCAACCCCTTTCAATGAAAGTGATTCTCGTCAGTCTCTGCTTGGGGCTACTTCCATAGGACACAAACCATAGCCATAGAACTTGGAACTACATTATTGTGCCAAGTTTCAAAGAGCTAGCACAAACCGTGTTTGATTTAGAGTTCCAACTACATGTATCCATATAGGAGAAAACATAGTGAAACCTAAACATGAAAACGGTTACGGCAAAGGAACGGTTTAACCTAGAAGAACGAAATTTGGTGAGCCAAGTGGGACTGGTGTACTAATCATTAAATGGATGTATCATCAAGATTGGGTGAAAAAATGTTTGCTGAGATTTCATGAAACTCGTAGTTTTTTGGAAGCTTGGCAACCCCTTTCAATGAAAGTCATCCTCGTCAGTCTCTGCTTGGGGCTAATTCCATAGGACAAAAACCATAGCCAGAGAACTTGGAACTACATTATTGTGCCAAGTTTCACAGAGCTAGCACAAACCGTGTTTGATTTAGAGTTCCAAATACATGTATCCATATAGGAGAAAACATAGTGAAACCTAAACATGAAAACGGTTACTGCAAAGGAACGATTTAACCTAGAAGAACGAAATTTGGTGAGCCAAGTGGGACTGGTGTACTAATCATTAAATGGATGTATCATCAAGATTGGGTGAAAAAATGTTTGCTGAGATTTCTGGAAACTCGTAGTTTTTTGGAAGCTTGGCAACCCCTTTCAATGAAAGTGATTCTTGTCAGTCTCTGCTTGGGTCTACTTCCATAGGACACAAACCATTGCCATAGAACTTGGAACTACATTATTGTGCCAAGTTTCAAAGTGCTAGCACAAACCGTGTTTGATTTAGAGTTCCAACTACATGTATCCATATAGGAGAAAACAGAGTGAAACCTAAACATGAAAACGGTTACTGCAAAGGAACGGTTTAACCTAGAAGAACGAAATTTGGTGAGCCAAGTGGGACTGGTGTACTGATCATTACCTGCAAGTATCATCAAGATTTTGTGAAAAAATATTTGCTGAGATTTCAGGAAACTCGTAGTTTTTTGGAAGCTTGGCAACCCCTTTCAATGAAAGTGATTCTCGTCAGTCTCTGCTTGGGGCTACTTCCATAGGACACAAACCATAGCCATAAAACTTGGAACTACATTATTGTGCCAAGTTTCAAAGAGCTAGCACAAACCGTGTTTGATTTAGAGTTCCAACTACATGTATCCATATAGGAGAAAACATAGTGAAACCTAAACATGAAAACGGTTACGGCAAAGGAACGGTTTAACCTAGAAGAACGAAATTTGGTGAGCCAAGTGGGACTGGTGTACTAATCATTAAATGGATGTATCATCAAGATTGGGTGAAAAAATGTTAGCTGAGATTTCATGAAACTCGTAGTTTTTTGGAAGCTTGGCACCCCTTTCAATGAAAGTCATCCTCGAAAGTCTCTGCTTGGGGCTAATTCCATAGGACAAAAACCATAGCCAGAGAACTTGGAACTACATTATTGTGCCAAGTTTCACAGAGCTAGCACAAACCGTGTTTGATTTAGAGTTCCAACTACATGTATCCATATAGGAGAAAACATAGTGAAACCTAAACATGAAAACGGTTACGGCAAAGGAACGGTTAACCTAGAAGAACGAAATTTGGTGAGCCAAGTGGGACTGGTGTACTAATCATTAAATGGATGTATCATCAAGATTGGTTGAAAAAATGTTTGCTGAGATTTCAGGAAACTCGTAGTTTTTTGGAAGCTTGGCAACCCCTTTCAATGAAAGTGATTCTCGTCAGTCTGTGTTTGGGGTTACTTGCATAGGACAAAACCATAGCCATAGAACTTGGAACTACATTATTGTGCCAAGTTTGAAAGAGCTAGCACAAACCGTGTTTTATTTAGAGTTCCAACTACATGTATCCATATAGGAGAAAACAGAGTGAAACCTAAACATGAAAACGGTTACTGCAAAGGAACGGTTTAACCTAGAAGAACGAAATTTGGTGAGCCAAGTGGGACTGGTGTACTGATCATTACCTGCAAGTATCATCAAGATTTTGTGAAAAAATGTTTGCTGAGATTTCATGAAACTCGTAGTTTTCTGGAAGCTTGGCAACCCCTTTCAATGAAAGTCATCCTCGTCAGTCTCTGCTTGGGGCTAATTCCATAGGACAAAAACCATAGCCAGAGAACTTGGAACTACATTATTGTGCCAAGTTTCACAGAGATAGCACAAACCGTGTTTGATTTAGAGTTCCAACTACATGTATCCATATAGGAGAAAACAGAGTGAAACCTAAACATGAAAACAAAACGGTTACTGCAAAGGAACGGTTTAACCTAGAAGAACGAAATTTGGTGAGCCAAGTGGGACTGGTGTACTAATCATTAAATGGATGTATCATCAAGATTGGGTGAAAAAATGTTTGCTGAGATTTCAGGAAACTCGTAGTTTTTTGGAAGCTTGGCAACCCCTTTCAATGAAAGTGATTCTCCTCAGTCTCTGCTTGGGTCTACTTCCATAGGACACAAACCATTGCCATAGAACTTGGAACTACATTATTGTGCCAAGTTTCAAAGAACTAGCACAAACCGTGTTTGATTTAGAGTTCCAACTACATGTATCCATATAGGAGAAAACAGAGTGAAACCTAAAAATGAAAACGGTTACTGCAAAGGAACGGTTTAACCTAGAAGAACGAAATTTGGTGAGCCAAGTGGGATTGGTGTACTGATCATTACTTGCAAGTATCATCACGATTGGGTGAAAAACTGTTTGCTGAGATTTCAGGAAACTCGTAGTTTTTTGGAAGCTTGGCAACCCCTTTCAATGAAAGTGATTCTCGTCAGTCTCTGTTTGGGGTTACTCCATAGGACACAAACCATAGCCATAGAACTTTGAACTACATTATTGTGCCAAGTTTCAAAGAGCTAGCACAAACCGTGTTTTATTTAGAGTTCCAAATACATGTATCCAATATAGGCGAAAACAGAGTGAAACCTAAACATGAAAAAGGTTACTGCAAAGGAACGGTTTAACCCTAGAAGAACGAAACTTGGTCAGCCAAGTGGGACTGGTGTACTGATCATTACCTGCAAGTATCAACAAGATTTTGTGAAAAAATGTTTGCTGAGATTTCAGGAAACTCGTAGTTTTTTGGAAGCTTGGCAACCCCTTTCAATGAGAGTCCTCCTCGTTAGTCTCTGCTTGGGGCTACTTCCATAGGACACAAACCATAGCCATAGAACTTAGAACTACATTATTGTGCCAAGTTTCAAAGAGCTAGCACAAACCGTGTTTGATTTAGAGTTCCAACTACATGTATCCATATAGGAGAAAACATAGTGAAACCTAAACATGAAAACGGTTACTGCAAAGGAACGGTTTAACCTAGAAGACCGAAATATGGTGAGCCAAGTGGGACTGTGTACTAATCATTAAATGGATGTATCATCAAGATTGGGTGAAAAAATGTTTGCTGAGATTTCATGAAACTCGTAGTTTTTTGGAAGCTTGGCAACCCCTTTCAATGAAAGTGATTCTCGTCTGTCTCTGCTCGGGTCTACTTCCATAGGACACAAACCATCGCCATAGAACTTGGAACTACATTATTGTGCCAAGTTTCATAGAGCTAGCACAAACCGTGTTTGATTTAGAGTTCCAACTACATGTATCCATATAGGAGAAAACAGAGTGAAACCTAAACATGAAAACGGTTACTGCAGAGGAACGGTTTAACCTAGAAGAACGAAACTTGGTCAGCCAAGTTGGACTGGTGTACTGATCAGTACCTGCAAGTATCATCAAGATTGGGTGAAAAAATGTTTGCTGAGATTTCAGGAAACTCGTAGTTTTTTGGAAACTTGGCAACCCCTTTCAATGAAAGTGATTCTCGTCAGTCTCTGCTTGGGTCTACTTCCATAGGACACAAACCATTGCCATAGAACTTGGAACTACATTATTGTGCCAAGTTTCAAAGAGCTAGCACAAACGGTGTTTGATTTAGAGTTCCAACTACATGTATTCCATATAGGAGAAAACAGAGTGAAACCTAAACATGAAAACGGTTACTCCAAAGGAATGGTTTAACCTAGAAGAACGATATTTGGTGAGCAAAGTGGGACTGGTGTACTGATCATTACCTGCAAGTATCATCAAGACTGGGTGAAAAAATATTTGATGATTTCAGGAAACTCGTACTTTTTTGGAAGCTTCGCAACCCCTTTCAATGAAAGTGATTCTCACCAGTCTCTGCTTGGGGCTACTTCCATAGGACACAAAACCATAGCCATAGAACTTGGAACTACATTATTGTGCCAAGTTTCAAAGAGCTAGCACAAACCGTGTTTGATTTAGAGTTCCAACTACATGTATCCATATAGGAGAAACATAGTGAAGCTAAACATGAAAACGGTTACGGCAAAGGAACGGTTTAACCTAGAAGAACGAAATTTGGTGAGCCAAGTGGGACTGGTGTACTAATCATTAAATGGATGTATCATCAAGATTGGGTGAAAAAATGTTTGCTGAGATTTCATGAAACTCGTAGTTTTTTGGAAGCTTGGCAACCCCTTTCAACGAAAGTGATTCTCGTCAGTCTCTGCTTGTGTCTACTTCCACAGGACACAAACCATTGCCATAGAACTTGGAACTACATTATTGTGCCAAGTTTCAAAGTGCTAGCACAAACCGTGTTTGATTTAGAGTTCCAACTACATGTATCTATATAGGAGAAAACAGAGTGAAACCTAAACATGAAAACGGTTACTGCAAAGGAACGGTTTAAGCTAGAAGAACGAAATTTGGTTAGCCAAGTGGGACTGGTGTACTAATCATTAAATGGATGTATCATCAAGATTGGGTGAAAAAATGTTTGCTGAGATTTCAGGAAACTCGTAGTTTTTTGGAAGCTTGGCAACCCCTTTCAATGAAAGTGATTCTTGTCAGTCTCTGCTTGGGTCTACTTTCCATAGGACACAAACCATTGCCATAGAACTTGGAACTACATTATTGTGCCAAGTCAAAGTGCTAGCACAAACCGTGTTTGATTTAGAGTTCCAACTACATGTATCCATATAGGAGAAAACAGAGTGAAACCTAAACATGAAAACGGTTACTGCAAAGGAACGGTTTAACCTAGAAGAACGAAATTTGGTGAGCCAAGTGGGACTGGTGTACTGATCATTACCTGCAAAGTATCATCAAGATTTTGTGAAAAAATATTTGCTGAGATTTCAGGAAACTCGTAGTTTTTTGGAAGCTTGGCAACCCATTTCATGAAAGTGATTCTCGTCAGTCTCTGCTTGGCGCTACTTCCATAGGACACAAACCATAGCCATAAAACTTGGAACTACATTATTGTGCCAAGTTTCAAAGGAGCTAGCACAAACCGTGTTTGATTTAGAGTTCCAACTACATGTATCCATATAGGAGAAAACATAGTGAAACCTAAACATGAAAAACGGTTACGGCAAAGGAACGGTTTAACCTAGAAGAACGAAATTTGGTGAGCCAAGTGGGACTGGTGTACTAATCATTAAATGGATGTATCATCAAGATTGGGTGAAAAAATGTTAGCTGAGATTTCATGAAACTCGTAGTTTTTTGGAAGCTTGGCAACCCCTTTCAATGAAAGTCATCCTCGACAGTCTCTGCTTGGGGCTAATTCCATAGGACAAAAACCATAGCCAGAGAACTTGGAACTACATTATTGTGCCAAGTTTCACAGAGCTAGCACAAACCGTGTTTGATTTAGAGTTCCAACTACATGTATCCATATAGGAGAAAACATAGTGAAACCTAAACATGAAAACGGTTACGGCAAAGGAACGGTTTAACCTAGAAGAACGAAATTTGGTGAGCCAAGTGGGACTGGTGTACTAATCATTAAATGGATGTATCATCAAGATTGGGTGAAAAAATGTTTGCTGAGATTTCAGGAAACTCGTAGTTTTTTGGAAGCTTGGCAACCCCTTTCAATGAAAGTGATTCTCGTCAGTCTCTCTGCTTGGGGCTACTTCCATAGGACACAAACCATAGCCATAGAACTTGGAACTACATTATTTGTGCCAAGTTTCAAAGAGCTAGCACAAACCGTGTTTGATTTAGAGTTCCAACTACATGTATCCATATAGGAGAAAACAGTGAAACCTAAACATGAAAACGGTTACGGCAAAGGAACGGTTTAACCTAGAAGACGAAATTTGGTGAGCCAAGTGGGACTGGTGTACTAATCATTAAATGGATGTATCATCACGATTGGGTGAAACAATGTTTGCTGAGATTTCATGAAACTCGTAGTTTTTTGGAAGCTTCGCAACCCCTTTCAATGAAAGTCATCCTCGTCAGTCTCTGCTTGGGGCTAATTCCATAGGACAAAAACCATAGCCAGAGAACTTGGAACTACATTATTGTGCCAAGTTTCACAGAGATAGCACAACACGTGTTTGATTTAGAGTTCCAACTACATGTATCCATATAGGAGAAAACAGAGTGAAACCTAAACATGAAACGGTTACTGCAAAGGAACGGTTTAACCTAGAAGAACGAAATTTGGTGAGCCAAGTGGACTGGTGTACTAATCATTAAATGGATGTATCATCAAGATTGGGTGAAAAAATGTTGCTGAGATTTCAGGAAGACTCGTAGTTTTTTGGAAGCTTGGCAACCCCTTTCAATGAAAGTGATTCTCCTCAGTCTCTGCTTGGGTCTACTTCCATAGGACACAAAACCATTGCCATAGAACTTGAACTACACGAACTACATTATTGTGCCAAGTTTCAAAGAACTAGCACAAACCGTGTTTGATTTAGAGTTCCAACTACTATGTACTC